>NW_027047095.1:0-17478 GCF_025399875.1 Dalotia coriaria
TAAAATTAATAAAAACAAAAAAAAAATTTCGTCGTTTTATGCTGTTTTACGCGTTAAAAAGCGATTAAAGCTCAAAACGTGCTGTTTTTTCTAAAATAAGCATTTTCAAGATTTTAGATCGTTGAAATCTTCAAAAAAGACGCAATATTAATAAAAACGAATAATAAAAATTCGTCGTTTTATGCTGTTTTACGCGTTAAAAACGCAGATTAAAGCTCAAAACGTGCTGATTTGCTAAAATAAGCATTTTCAAGCATTTTAGATCGTTGAAATCGTTTTAAATAGAAGCAATATTAATAAAACGAATAATAAAAAAATTCGTCGTTTTTTTGCTGTTTTACGCTTAAAACGCAGATTAAAAACTCAAAACGTGCTGTTTTGCTAAAATAAGCATTTTCAAGCACTTTAGATCGTTGAAATCGTTCAAATAGAAGCAATATTAATAAAAACGAATAATAAAAATTTCGTCGTTTTATGCTGTTTTACGCGTTAAAACGCAGATTAAAGCTCAAAACGTGCTGTTTTGCTAAAATAAGCATTTTCAAGCATTTTAGATCGTTGAAATCGTTCAAATAGACGCAATATTAATAAAAACGAATAATAAAAATTTCGTCGTTTTATGCTGTTTTACGCGTTAAAACGCAGATTAAAGCTCAAAACGTGCTGTTTTGCTAAATAAGCATTTTCAAGCATTTTAGATCGTTGAAATCGTTCAAATAGAAGCAATATTAATAAAAACGAATAATAAAAATTCGTCGTTTTTATGCTGTTTTACGCGTTAAAACGCAGATTAAAGCTCAAAACGTGCTGTTTTGCTAAAATAAGCATTTTCAAGCATTTTAGATCGTTGAAATCGTTCAAATAGACGCAATATTAATAAAAACGAATAATAAAAATTTTGTCGTTTTTATGCTGTTTTACGCGTTAAAACGCAGATTAAAGCTCAAAACGTGTGTTTTGCTAAAATAAGCATTTTCAAGCATTTTAGACCGTTGAAATCGTTCAAATAGACGCAATAAAATAAAAACGAATAATAAAAATTCGTCGTTTTATGCTGTTTTACGCGTTAAAACGCAGAATAAAGCTCAAAACGTGCTGTTTTGCTAAAATAAGCATTTTCAAGCATTTTAGATCGTTGAAATCGTTCAAATAGAAGCAATATTAATAAAAACAGAATAATAAAAATTCGTCGTTTTTTATGCTGTTTTACGCGTTAAAACGCAGATTAAAGCTCAAAACGTGCTGTTTTGCTAAAATAAGCATTTTCAAGCATTTTAGATCGTTGAAATCGTTCAAATAGAAGCTAATATTAATAAAAAACGAATAATAAAAAATTCGTCGTTTTATGTTGTTTTACGCGTTAAAACGCAGATTAAAGCTCAAAACTTGCTTACTTTGCTAAAATAAGCATTTTCAAGCACTTTAGATCGTTGAAATCGTTCAAATAGAAGCTAATATTAATAAAAAAAAAAAACGAATAATAAAAATTTCGTCGTTTTTATGCTGTTTTACGCGTTAAAACGCAGATGCTCAAACGTGCTGTTTTGCTAAAATAAGCATTTTCTGCCATTTTAGATCGTTGAAATCGTTCAAATAGACGCAATATTAATAAAACGAATAATAAAAATTTCTGGCCGTTTTACGCGTTAAAACGCAGATTAAAGCTCAAAACGTGCTGTTTTGCTAGAATAAGCATTTCTTTTCAAGCATTTTAGATCGCTGAAATCGTCTAAATAGAAGCAATATTAATAAAAACGAATAATGTAACTCCGTCGTTTTATGCTGTTTTACGCGTTAAAAACGTGATTAAAGCTCAAACGTGCTGTTTTGCTAAAAATAAGCATTTTCGCTGCCAGACGTTGAAATCGTTCAACAGATGCAATAAAAATAAAAAACGAATAATAAAATTCCTGTCGTTTTATGCTGTTTTACGCGTTAAAAAACGCAGAATAAAGCTCAAAACGTGCGCCTTGCTAAAATAAGCATTTTCAAGCATTTTAGACGTTAAATCGTTCAAATAGACGCATATTAATAAAAACGAATAATAAAAATTTCGTCGTTTTTATGCTGTTTACGCGCTAAAACGCAGATTAAAAGCTCAAATCAGCCGTTTTGCTAAAATAAGCATTTTCAAGCATTTTAAATCGTTGGTCGTTCAAATAGAAGCAATATTACTGTAAGAACGAATAATAAAAAATTCGTCGTTTTTATGCTGTTTTACGCGTTAAAAGCAGATTAAAGCCGTAAAACGTGCTGTTTTGCTAAAATAAGCATTTTCTAATCTTTTTAGATCGTTGAAATCGTTCAACAGACGCAATAAAAAATAAAAAACGAATAATAAAAAATTTCGCCGTTTTTATGCTGTTTTACGCGCTAAAACGCAGAATAAAGCTCAAAAACGTGCTGTTTTGCTAAAATAAGCATTTTCAAGCATTTTAGATCGCTGAAATCGTTCAAATAGACGCACATTAATAAAAACGAATAATAAAAAATCTCGTTTTATGCTGTTTTACGCGTTAAAAAAACGCAGATTAAAAGCTCAAAATGCTGTTTTTGCTAAAATAAGCATTTTCAAGCATTTTAGATCGTTGAAAATCGTTCAAATAGCTAATATTAAAAAAACGAATAATAAAAATTTCGGTCGTTTTTATGCTGTTTTACGCGTTAAAACGCAGATTAAAGCCCAAAAACGTGCTGTTTTTGCTAAAATAAGCATTTTCAAGCATCTAGATCGCTGAATCTCGTCTCAAATAGACGCATATTAATAAAAAAACGAACAATAAAAAATTTTGCCGTTTTTATGGTGTTTTACGCGTTAAAAACGCAGATTAAAAGCTCAAAACGTGCTGTTTTGCTAGAATAAGCATTTTCAAGCATTTTAGATCGTTGAAATCGTTCAAATAGAAGCTAAATATTAATAAAAACGAATAATAAAAATTCGTCGTTTTTATGTTGTTTTACGCGTTAAAACGCAGATTAAAAGCTCAAAACGTGCTGTTTTGCTAAAATAAGCATTTTCAAGCATTTTAGATCGCTGAAATCGTTCAAATAGACGCAATATTAATAAAAACGAATAAAAAAATTCGTCGTTTTTATGCTGTTTTACGCGTTTAAACGCAGATTAAAGCTCAAAACGTGCGATTTGCTAAAATAAAGCATTTTCAAAGCATTTTAGATCGTTGAAATCGTTCAATAGAAGCAATATTAATAAAAACGAATAAAAAATTCGTCGTTTTTATGCTGTTTTACGCGTTAAAACGCAGATTAAAACTCAAAACGTCTGTTTTGCTAAAAATAAACATTTTCAAGCATTTTAGATCGTTGAAATCCCTTCAAAAGACGCAATATTAATAAAAACAAATAATAAAAAATTTCGTCGTTTTTAGCTGTTTTACGCGTTAAAACGCGATTAAAACTCAAACGTGCTGTTTTGCTAAAATAAGCATTTTTCAGCATTTTAGATCGTTGAAATCGTTCAAAAGACGCAATTAATAAAACGAATAAATAAAAATTTTCGTTTTAGCTGTTTAAGCGTTAAAAGCATTAAAATCAAAACGTGCGTTTTGCTAAAATAAGCATTTTCGTTTTGATCGTTGAAATCGTTAAATAGACGCAATAAATAAAAACGAATAATAAAAATTCGTCGTTTTATGCTGTTTTACGTTAAAACGCAGATAAAGCTCAAAACGTGCGATTGCTAAAATAAGCATTTTCAAGCATTTTAGATCGTGAAATCGTTAAAGAGCAATTAATAAAAACGATAATCAAAAATCGCGTTTTCATAGCATTTTTAGATCGTTGAAACGTAAAAAGACCAAAATATATAAAAACAAAATAAAAATTTTCAAGCTTTTTATGCTGTTTACAATAAAGCAAATATAAAAACGACTAAAACGTGTGTTTTGCTAAAATTTTAAGCATTTTACGCGTTAAGAATTAAATCAAATTTAGAGCAATATTAATAAAAACAATTAAAATTTTATCGTCGATTTTCAATGGCATTTAACGTTAAAACGCGATTAAAAATTCCGTGCTGTTTTAAACTTAAAAGCAATTAAAGCATTAAGTGCTGATTTCAAATAAGTTTCAATTTTAATAAAAATTAAAATTGTCGAATTATATAAATTTAATAAAACGCAGATTAAAACTCAAACGTGCTGTTTTGCTAAAAAGCATTTATCAAACTTTTAGATCGTTGAAATCGTTCAAATAGACAATTTAATGATAAACGAATAATAAAAATTCGTCGTTTTATAAAACGTTTTACGCGTTATACGCAGATTAAAATCAAATCTGTTTTGTAAAATAAGCATTTTCAAGCTTTTAGATCGTTGAAATCGTTTCACAAGACGCAATAAAGTAAAAAGAATAATAAAATTTCGTCGTTTTATATGTGTTTTACGCTTAAAACGCGTTAAAAGCTCAAAACGTGTGTTTTTAAAATAAGCATTTTCAAGCATTTTAATCGTTGAAATCGTTCAAATAGAGCAATATTAATAAAAACGAATAATAAAAATCGTCGTTTTATGCTGTTTTACGCGTTAAAACGCAGATTAAAGCTCAAACGTGCTGTTTTCTAAAATAAGCATTTTCAAGATTTTGATCGTTGAAATCGTTAAAAACGCAATAAAAAATAAAAACGAATAATAAAAATTTCTCGTTTTATGCTGTTTTACGCGTTAAAACGCAGAATAAAGCTCAAAACGTGCTGTTTTTGCTAAAATAAGCTGCGGCATTTTAGATCGTTGAAATCACGTTTGGAAATAGACGCAATATTAACAAAACGAATAATAAAAAATTCCTCGTTTTTTATGCTGTTTACGCGTTAAAACGCAGATTAAAACTCAAAACGTGCTGTTTTGCACAAAATAAGCATTTTCAAGCGTTTAGATCGTTGAAATCGTTCAAATAGAAGCAATATTAAAAAAACGAATAGCCAAAATTTCGTCGTTTTTATGTGCTGTTTTTGCGCGCGTTAAAACGCAGATTAGAAGCTCAAACGTGCTGTTTTGCTAAAATAAGCATTTTTTAAGCATTTTAGATCGTTGAAATCGTTCAAATAGACACCGTATTAATAAAAACGAATAATAAAGTTTCGTCGTTTTTTATGATTGCTGCGCGTTGAAACGCGAATTAAAGCTCAAAACGTGCTGTTTTGCTAGAATAATAAAAGCATTTTCAAGCATTTTAGATCGTTGAGGGAAATCGTTCAAATAGAAGCAATATTAATAAAAACGAATAATAAAATTAGCTGTTGTGTTTTGTGCTGTTTGCACGTTAAAACGCAGATTAAAGCTCAACGTGCTGTTTTGCAAAATAAGCATTTTCAAGCATTTTAGATCGTTGAAATCGTTAAAATAGACGCAATAAAATAAAACGAATAATAAAATTTCGTCGTTTTTATGCTGTTTTACGCGTTAAAACGCAGAATAAAACTCAAAACGTGCGGTTTTGCTAAAATAAGCATTTTCCAAGCATTTTAGATCGTTGAAATCGTTCAAATAGACGCAATAATGTAAAAACAGATAATAAAATTTCGTCGTTTTATGCTGTTTACTGGGTAAAACGCAGATTAAAAGCTCAAATCGTGCTGTTTGCTAAAATTAAGCATTTTCAAGCATTTTAAATCGATTGAAGTCGTTCAAATAGAAGCAATATTAAAAACGAATAATAAAATTTCGTCGTTTTATGCTGTTTTACGCGTTAAACGCAGATTAAAACTCAAAAACGTGCTGTTTTTGCTAAAATAAGCATTTTCAAGCATTTAGATCGTAGAAATCGTTTAAATAGAAACAGCCAATGTAAAAACGAATAATAAAAAAATTCGTCATTTTATGCTGTTTTACGCGTTAAAACGCAGATTAAAGCTCAAAACATTGTTTGCTAAAATAAACGTTTTCAAGCCACGTTTTTAGATCGTCGTTGAAATCGTTCAAATAGACGCAATATTAATAAAAACGAATAATAAAAAAATTCGTCGTTTTTATGCTGTTTTACGCGTTAAACGCAGATTAAACTCAAAACGTGCTGTTTTGCTAAAATAAACATTTTCAAGCATTTTAGATCGTTGAAATCGTTCAAATAGAATCCAATATTAATAAAACGAATAATAAAAATTCGTCGTTTTGTACTATTTTAAAGTTAAAACGCAGATTAAAGCTCAAACGATGCTGTTTTGTTAAAATAAACATTTTCAGAAACATTTTGAATCGTTGGGAAATCGTTTCAAATAGAAGCAATATTAATAAAAACGGAATAATAAAAAAATTCGCCGTTTTTATGCTGTTTTACGCCGTTAAAACGCAGATTAAAGCTCAAAACGTGCTGTTTTGCTAAAATAAGCATTTTAGATCGTTGAATGTTCAAATAAGATACCAATAAATAAAAAACGAATAATACAGAAATTTCGTCGTTTTATGCTGTTTTGCGCGTTAAAACGCGGGTAAAAGCTCAAATCGTGCTGTTTTGCTAAAATAAAGCATTTTCAAGCATTTTAAATCGTTGAAATCGTTCAAATAGAAGCAATATTATTAATAAAAACGAATAATAAAAATTCGTCGTTTTTTATGCTGTTTTACGCGTTAAAACGCAGATTAAAGCTCAAAACGTGCTGTTTTGCTAAAATAAGCTGTGCAAGCTTTTAGATCGTTGAAATCGTTCAAATAGACGCAATAAAATAAAAACGAATAATAAAGATTTCGTCGTTTTATGCTGTTTTACGCGTTAAAACGCAGAATAAAGCTCAAAACGTGCTGTTTTGCAAAATAAGCATTTTCAGCATTTTAGATCGTTGAAATCGTTCAAATAGACGCAATATTAATAAAAAACGAATAATAAAAAATTTGTCGTTTTTTATGCTGTTTTACGCGTTAAAACGCAGATTAAAACTCAAAACGTGCTGTTTTGCTAAAATAGCATTTTCAAGCATTTTAGATCGTTGAAATCGTTCAAATAGAAGCAATATTAAAAAAAAACGAATAATAAATTTCGTCGTTTTATGCTGTTTACGCGTCAAAACGCAGATTAAAAGCTCAAAACGTGCTGTTTTGCTAAAATAAGCATTTTCAAGCATTTTAGATCGTTGAAATCACGTTTAAATAGAAGCAATATTAATAAAAACGAATAATAAAAATTCGTCATTTTATGCTGTTTTACGCGTTAAAACACCAGTTAAGCTCAAAACGTGCTGTTTTGCTTTAAAATAAAAGCATTTTCAAGCATTTTAGATCGTTGAAATCGTTCAAATAGACGCAATATTAATAAAAAACAGGCAACTAAAATTTCGTCGTTTTTATGCTGTTTTACGCGTTAAAACGCGAATAAAGCTCAAGCGATGCTGTTTTGCTAAAATAAGCATTTTACGGCATTTTTAGATCGTTGAAATCGTTCCAGAGCCGAAGCAATATTAATAAAAACGAATAATAAAAATTGCGTCGTTTTTATGCTTTTGTTTTACGCGTTAAAACGCAGATTAAAAGCTCAAAACGTGCTGTTTTGCTAAAATAAGCATTCAAGCATTTTAGATCGTTGAAATCGTTCAAATAGAAGCAATATTAATAAAAAACGAATAATAAAAAATTCGTCGTTTTTATGCTGTTTTACGCGTTAAACGCAGATTAAAAGCTCAAAACGTGCTGTTTTGCTAAAATAAGCATTTTCAAGCATTTTAGATCGTTGAAATCGTTCAAGTAGACGCATAATATTAATAAAACGAATGTAAAAAGTTCGTCGTTTGCATGCTGTTTTTTACGCGTTAAAACGCAGATTAAAGCTCAAAACGTGCTGTTTTGCTAAAATAAGCATTTTCAAGCATTTTTAGATCGTTGAAATCGTTCCAATAGAAGCAATATTGACAAAAACGGGTAATAAAAATTCGTCGTTTTTTATGCTGTTTTACGCGCGTTAAAACGCAGATTAAAGCTTCAAAACGTGCTGTTTTGCTGAAATAAGCATTTCAAGCATTTTAGATCGTTGAAATCGTTCAAATAGACGCATTATTAATAAAAACAAATATGGCAAAATTTCCGTCGTTTTATGCTGTTGTTTTACGCGTTAAAACGCTGATTAAAACTCAAAACGCGTGCTGTTTTGCTAAAATAAGCATTTTTTAAGCATTTTTAGATCACGTTAAATCGTTCAAAATGAACGCAATATTAATAAAGAAGCGAATAATAAAAATTCGTCGTTTTTTATGCTGTTTTTACGCGATTAAAACGCAAGATTAAAAGCTCAAAACGTGCTGTTTTGCTAAAAATAAGCATTTTCAAGCATTTTAGATCGTTGAAATCGTTCAAATAAGAAGCAATAATGTAATAAAACAGGCGGCAAAATTTGACATTTTTATGCTGTTTACGCGTTAAAACGCAGATTAAAGCTCAAAACGTGCTGTTTTGCTAAAATAAACGCATTCCAGCATTTAGATCGTTGAAATCGTTCAAATAGACGCAATTTAATAAAAAAACAAATAATAAGGCTGCGTTTTATGCTGTTTTACGCGTTAAACGCTGATTAAAGCTCAAAAACGTGCTGTTTGCTAAAATAAGCATTTTCAAGCATTTTAGATCGTTGAAATCACGTTCAAAATAGACGCAATATTAATAAAAACGAATAATAAAAAGATTACGTCGTTTTGCATGCTGTTTTACGCGTTAAAACGCGAATTCCGGCTCAAAACATGCTGTTTTGCAAAATAAAGCATTTCAAGCATTTTAGATCGTTGGTGTCGTTCGGGCGGCAATAGTAATAAAACGAAAGATAATAAAAATTCGTCATTTTGCTGTTGCGTTAAACGCAGATTAAGCTCAAAACGTGCTGTTTTGCTAAAATAAGCATTTTCAAGCATTTTTGAATCACGTTGGAAATCGTTCAAATAGACGCAATAAAAGTAAAAACGATAATAAAATTTCGTCGTTTTTATACTGTTTTACGCGTTAAAACGCAGAATAAAAAACTCAAAACGATACGGTTTTGCTAAAATAAGCATTTTTCAAAGCATTTTTAGATCGTTGAAATCGTTCAAATAGACGCAATATTAATAAAAACGAACAATAAAAAGAATTTCGTCGTTTTATGCTGTTTTACGCGTTAAAACGCAGATTAAAAGCTCAAATCGTGCTGTTTTGCTATAAAGCATTTTCAAGCATTTTAAATCGTTGAAGTCGTTCAATAAAACAATATTAAAAACGAATAATAAAATTTCGTCGTTTTTATGCGCTTTTGTTTTGCGCTTGCGTTAAAACGCAGATTAAAAGCTCAAAACGTGCTGTTTTTGCTAAAATAAAAGCATTTTCAAGCATTTTAGATCGTAGAAATCGTTTAAATAGAAGCAATATTAATAAAAACGAATAATAAAATTCGTCATTTTTTAGCGCTGTTTACGCGTTAAAACGCAGATTAAGACTCAAAACGTGCTGTTTTGCTGAAGTAGCATTTTCAAGCGTTTTGGGTCGTTGAAATCGTTCAAATAGACGCAATATTAATAAAAACGAATACGGCAAAATTTGTCCCGTTTTATGCTGTTTTACGCGTTAAAACGCAGATTAAAGCTCAAAACATTAACTGTTTTTGCTAAAATAAGCATTTTCAAGCATTTTAGATCGTTTTGAAATCGTTCAAATAGAATCAATATTAATAAAAACGAATAATAAAATTCGTGAACATGCTATTTTACGAGTTAAACGCAGATTAAAGACTCAAAACGTGCTGTTTTGTTAAAATAAGCATTTTCAAACATTTTAGATCGTTGAAATCGTTCAAATAGAAGCAATATTAATAAAAAACGAATAATAAAAAATTCGCGTTTTATGCTGTTTTTACGCGAATTAAAAACGCAGATTAAAGCTTTAAAAACGTGCTGTTTTGCTAAAATAAGCATTTAGATCGTTGAAATCACCGATTCAAATAAGACGCAATAGTAATAAAAACGAATAATAAAAATTTCGTCGTTTTATGCTGTTTTACGCGTTAAAACGCAGATTAAAGCTCCAAATCGTGCTGTTTTGCCAAAATAAGCATTTTCAAGCATTTTAAATCGTTGAAATCGTTCAAATAGAAGCAATATTAATAAAACGAATAATAAAAATTCGTCGTTTTTATGCTGACTGCGTTAAAACGCGAATTAAAACTCAAACGTGCTGTTTTGCTAAAATAAGCTATTTCAGCTTTTTTAGATCGTTAGAAATCGTTCAATAGACGCAATAAAATAAAAACGATATTGAAATTTGTCGTTTTATGCTGTTTGCGCGTTAAACGCAGAATAAAGCTCAAAACGTGCTGTTTGCAAAAATAAGCATTTCAAGCATTTTAAGATCGTTGAAATCACGTTCAAATAGACGCAATGTAATAAAAACGAATAATAAAAAATTTGTCGTTTTATGCTGTTTTACCGCGGGTGTTAAAACGCAGATTAAAAACTCAAACATTGCTGCGCTAAAATAAGCATTTTCAGCATTTTAGATCGTTGAAATCGTTGAAATAGAGAGCAATATTAAAAAAAAAAGAGCTGAATAATAAAAATTTCGTCGTTTTATGCTGTTTTACGCGTCAAAACGCAGATTAAAGCTCAAAACGTGCTGTTTTGCTAAAATAAGCATTTTCAGCATTTTAGATCGTTGAAATCGTTTTAAATAGAAGCAATATTAATAAAACGGAATAATAAAAATTCGTCATTTTATGCTGTTTACGCGTTAAAACGCAGATTAAAGCTCAGAAACGTGCTGTTTTTGCTAAAGACATTTAAAGCATTTTAGATCGTTAAAGTCGTTCAAATAGACGCAATATTAATAAAAACGAATAATAAAAAATTTCGTCGTTTTATGCTGTTTTACGCGTTAAACGCAGAATGAAGCGCTCAAAACGTGCTGTTTTGCTAAAGGCAAAGCATTTTTAAAGCATTTTTAGATCGTTGAAATCGTTCAAATAGAAGCAATATTAATAAAACGAATAATAAAAATTAAATCGTTTTTATGCTGTTTTACGCGTTAAAACGCAGATTAAAAGCTCAAACGTGCTGTTTGCTTTAAAATAAGCATTTTCAAGCATTTTAGATCGTTGAAATCGTTCAAAATGAAGCAATATTAATAAAAACTAATAATAAAATTCGTCGTTTTATGCTGTTTACGCGTTAAAACGCCAGATTAAAACTCAAAACGTGCTGTTTTGCTAAAATAAGCATTTTTCAAGCATTTTAGATCGTTGAAATCGTTCAAATATACGCAATATTAATAAAAACGAATGGCAAAATTCGTCGTTTTATGCTGTTTTACGCGTTAAAACGCAGATTAAAACTCAAAACGTGCTGTTTTGCTTCGACAGCATTTTCAAGCATTTAGATCGTTGAAATCGTTCAATAGAAACGTATTAATAAAAACGAATAATAAAAATTCGTCGTTTTTTATGCTGTTTTTACGCGTTAAAACGCAGATTAAAAGCTCAAAACGTGCTGTTTTGCTAAAATTAAGCATTTTCAAGCATTTTTAGATCGTTGAAATCGTTCAAATAGACGCATTATTGGCAAAAACAAATAATAAAAGAACACCGTCGTTTTTTTATGCTGTTTACGCGTTAAAACGCTGATTAAAGCTTTTCAAAACGTGCTGTTTGCTAAAATAAGCATTTTGAAAGCATTTTGAGTCGGTGAAATCGTTCAATAGACGCAATATTGTAAAAAACGAATAATAAAATTCGTCGTTTTTTATGCTGTTTTACGCGTTAAAACGCAGATTAAAGCTCAAAACGATGCTGTTTTTTGCCTAAAATAAAGCATTTTCAAGCATTTTTAGATCGTTGAAATCGTTCCAAATAGAAGCAATATTAATAAAACGAATAATAAAAATTCGTTGTTTTTATGCTGTTTTACGCGTTAAAACGCAGATTAAAACTCAAAACGTGCTGTTTTTGCTAAAATAAGCATTTCAAGCATTTTAGATCGTTGAAATCGTTCAAATAGACGCAATTTAATAAAACAAATAATAAAATTTCGTAGTTTTATGCTGTTTTACGCGTTAAAACGCTGATTAAAGCTCAAAACGTGCTGTTTTGCTAAAATAAGCATTTTCAAGCATTTTAGATCGTTGAAATCATTCAAATAGACGCAATATTAATAAAAACGAATAATAAAAATTCGTCGTTTTATGCTGTTTTACGCGTTAAAACGCAGATTAAACTCAAAACGTACTGTTTTTGCTAAAATAAGCATTTTCAAGCATTTTGAATCGTTGAAATCGTTCAAATAGAAGCAATAAAGCAGATAATAAAATTCGTCATTTTATACTTTTGTTACGCGTTAAAACGCGAATTAAAAAGCTCAAAACGATGCTGTTTTGCTTAAAATAAACATTTTCAAGCATTTTTTAGATCGTTGAAATCGTTCAAATAGACGCAATAAAAATAAAAACGAATAATAAGAATTTGCCGTCGTTTTTTATGCTGTTTTGCGTTAAAACGCGGGAATAAAGCTCAAAACGTGCGGTTTTTGCTAAAATAAGCATTTTTCAAGCATTTTAGATCGTTGAAATCGTTCAAATAGACGCAATATTAATAAAAACGAATAATAAAAAAATTTCGTCGTTTTTATATGTTGTTTACGTTAAAACGCAGATTAAAGCTCAAATCGTGCTGTTTTGCTAAAATAAGCTTTTCAAGCATTTTAAATCGTTGAAGTCGTTCAAATAGAGAAGCAATATTAATAGAAACGAATAATAAAATTCGTCGTTTTTATGTTGTTTTACGCGTTAAAACGCAGATTAAAGCTCAAACGTGCGTTTTGCTAAAATAACATTTTCAAGCATTTTAGATCGTTGAATCGTTCAAATAGAGCAATAAATAAAAACGAATAATAAAATTCGTCTTTTTATGCTGTTTTACGCGTTAAAACGCAGATTAAAGCTCAAAACGTGCTGTTTTGCTAAAATAAGCATTTTCAAGCATTTTAGATCGTTGAAATCGTTCAAATAGACGCAATTTAATAAAAAACGAATAATAAAAATTTCGTCGTTTTTTTGCTGTTTTACGCGTTAAAACGCAGATTAAAGCTCAAAACGTGCTGTTTTGCTAAAATAAGCATTTTCAAGCATTTTAGATCGTTGAAATCGTTCAAATAGACGCAATATTAATAAAAACGAATAATAAAATTTCGTCGTTTTTATGCTGTTTACGCGTTAAAACGCAGATTAAAACTCAAAACGTGCTTTTTGCTAAAATAAAGCATTTTCAAACATTTTAGATCGTTGAAATCGTTCAAATAGACAATATTA
Organism: Dalotia coriaria; assembly: GCF_025399875.1. Taxonomy (NCBI): domain Eukaryota; kingdom Metazoa; phylum Arthropoda; class Insecta; order Coleoptera; family Staphylinidae; genus Dalotia; species Dalotia coriaria. The sequence goes on from NW_027047095.1 coordinate 13,254, forward strand.
ATAAAAACGAATAATAAAAATTCGTCGTTTTTATGCTGTTTTACGCGTTAAAACGCAGATTAAACTCAAAACGTGCTGTTTTGCTAAAATAAAGCATTTTCAAGCATTTTTGATCGTTGAAACTCGTTCAAATAGACGCAATATTAATAAAAACGAATAATAAAAATTTCGTCGTTTTTTACATGCTGTTTTACCGCGACTGACGTTAAAACGCAGATTAAAAACTAAAAACGATGCTGTTTTGCTACAAATAACGCTTTTCAAAAGCATTTTTAGATCGTTGAAATCGTTCAAATAGAAGCAATATTAATAAAACGAATAATAAAAATTCGTCGTTTTTATGCTGTTTTACGCGTTAAAACGCAGATTAAAGCTCAAAACGTGCTGTTTTGCTAAAATAAGCATTTTCAAGCATTTTAGATCGTTGAAATCGTTCAAATAGAGCAATATTAATAAAAACGAATAATAAAAATTCGTCGTTTTTATGCTGTTTTACGCGTTAAAACGCAGATTAAAGCAAAACGTGCTGTTTTGCTAAAATAAGTATTTTCAAGCATTTTTAGAATCGTTGAAATCGTTCAAAATAGACGCAATATTAATAAAAACAAATAATAAAAATTTCGTGTTTTATGCTGTTTCGCGTTAAAACGCTGATTAAAGCTCAGTACTGTTTTGCTAAAATAAGCATTTTCAAAGCATTTTTGAATCGTTGAAATCACGCGTTTCAAATAGACGCAATATTGGCAAAAACGAATAATAAAATTTCGTCGTTTTTTACGTAACGTTTACGCGTTAAAAGCACGGGTAAAGCTCAAAACGTGCTGTTTTGCTAAAACCGGCGTTTTCAAGCATTTTTAGATCGTTGAAATCGTTCAAATAGAAGCAATATTATTAATAAAAACAGGCAGCAAAAATTTAGCCGTTTTTTATGCTGTTTTACGCGCGTTAAAACGCAGATTAAAGCTCAAAACGTGCTGTTTTGCTAAAATAAGCATTTTCAACGAAGCATTTTAGATCGTTGAAATCGTTCAAATAGACGCAATATTAATAAAAAACAAATAGCCAAGGAAATTTCGTGGGCATGCTGTTTACGCGTTAAACGCTGATTAAAGCTCAAAACGTGCTGTTTGCTAAAATAAGCATTTTCAAGCATTTTAGATCGTTGAAATCGTTCGAGCCAGAGACGCAATATTAATAAAAACGATAAATAAAAAATTTAAAAGTCACGTAACGATTTTACGCGTTAAACGCTGATTAAAGCTCAAAACGTGCTGTTTGCTACAAAATAAGCATTTCAAAGCATTTTTAGATCGCGTTGAAATCGTTCAAATAGACGCGCAATATTAATAAAAACGGAATAGCCAAAAATTCGTCGTTTTTGTGCTGTTTTACGCGTTAAACGCAGATTAAAGTAAACGTGCTGTTTTGCTAAAATAAGCATTTTCAGCGTTTTTGAATCGTTGAAATCGTTCAAATAGAAGCAATATTAATAAAAAACGAATAATAAAAAAAAATTCGTCGTTTTTTATGCTTTGTTTACGCGTTAAAACGCAGATTAAAGCTCAAAAAACACGTGCTTTTGTTTTGCTAAAATAATAAGCATTTTCAAGCATTTTAGATCGTTGAAATCGTTTAAATAGAAGTAATATTAATAAAGAAACGAATAATACCAAAAAATTTCGTCGGTTTTATGCTGTTTTACGCGTTAAACGCAGATTAAAGCTTTCAAAACATTAGCATTTTTAGCACAAATAAAATTTCAGCATTTTAGATCGTTGAAATCCCGTTCAAATAGACGCAATAAAAATAAAAACGAATAATAAAGAAATTTCGTCGTTTTTATGCTGTTTTACGCGTTAAAACGCAGAATAAAACTCAAAACATTATGTTTTTGCTAAAATAAACATTTTCAAAAGCATTTTAGATCGTTGAAATCGTTCAAATAGAAGCAATATTAATAAAAAACGAATAATAAAAATTCGTCATTTTATGCTGTTTTACGCTTAAAACGCAGATTAGCTCAAAACGTGCTGTTTTGCTAAGCCAAGCATTTTCAATCTTTCAGATCGTTGAAATCTACCGTTGATAGACGCAATATTAATAAAAAGCGAATAATTAAGGTACCGTCACGTTTTATGCTGTTTACGCGTTAAAACGCTGATTAAAGCTCAAAACGTGCTGTTTTGCTAAAATAAAAGCATTTTCAAACATTTTTAGATCGTTGAAATCGTTCAAAATAGAAACAATATTATTGTATTATTATATAAAAACGTGCTGTTTTGCTAAAAACCGGCATTTTCAATCTTTTCCAGATCGTTGAAATCGTTCAAATAGACGCAATATTAATAAAAACGAATAGTAAAATTTCGTCGTTTTTGGCATGCTGTTTACGCGTTAAAACGCTGGTCAAAACTCAAAACGTGCTGTTTTGCTAAAATAAGCATTTTCAAGCATTTTAGATAGTTGAAATCGTTCAAATAGAAGCAATATTAATAAAAACGAATAATAAAAATTCGTCGTTTTATGCTGTTTTACGCAGTTAAAACGCAGATTAAACTCAAAACGTGCTGTTTTGCTAAAATAAGCATTTTCAAGCATTTTAGATCGTTGAAATCGTTCAAATAGACGCAATAAAAATAAAAACGAATAATAAAAATTTCGTCGTTTTATGCTGTTTTACGCGTTAAAACGCAGAGATAAAACTCAAAACGTGCTGTTTTGCTAAAATAAGCATTTTCAAGCATTTTAGATCGTTTGAAATCGTTCAAATAGACGCAATATTAATAAAAACGAATAATAAAATTTCGTCGTTTTTATGCTGTTTTACGCGTTAAAACGCAGATTAAAAGCTCAAAACGTGCTGTTTTGCTAAAATAAGCATTTTCAAGCATTTTAGATCGTTGAAATCGTTCAAATAGAAGCAATATTAATAAAAACGTATAATAAAAATTCGTCGTTTTTATGCTGTTTTACGCGTTAAAACGCAGAGTAAAACTCAAAACGTGCTGCTTTGCCAAAATAAGCATTTTCAAGCATTTTAGATCGTTGAAATCGTTCAAATAGACGCAATATTAATAAAAACGAATAATAAAAATTTCGTCGCTTTTTATGCTGTTTTACGCGTTAAAACGCAGATTAAAGCTCAAAACGTGCTGTTTTGCTAAAATAAAGCATTTTCAAGCATTTTAGATCGTTGAAATCGTTCAAATAGACGCAATATTAATAAAAACGAATAATAACAATTTCGTCGTTTTATGCTGTTTTACGCGTTAAAACGCAGATTAAAGCTCAAAACGTGCTGTTTTGCTAAAATAAAGCATTTTCAAGCATTTTAGATCGTTGAAATCGTTCAAACAGACGCAATATTAATAAAAACGAATAATAAAAATTTCGTCGTTTATGCTGTTTTACGCGTTAAAACGCAGATTAAAACTCAAAACGTGCTGTTTTGCTAAAATAAGCATTTTCAAGCATTTTGATGTTGAAATCGTTCAAATAGAGCAATATTAATAAAAACGGAATAATAAAAATTCGTCGTTTTTATGCTGTTTTACGCGTTAAAACGCAGATTAAACTCAAAACGTGCTGTTTTGCTAAAATAAGCATTTTCAAGCATTTAGATCGTTGAAATCGTTCAATTAGAGCAATATTATAAAAACGAATAATAAAAATTTCGTCGTTTTTATGCTGTTTTACGCGTTAAACGCTGATTAAAACTCAAAACGTGCTGTTTTGCTAAAATAAGCATTTTCAAGCATTTTAGATCTTGAAATCGTTCAAATAGACGCAATATTAATAAAAACGAATAATAAAATTCGTCGTTTTATGCTTTTTACGCGTTAAAACGCAGATTAGCTCAAAACGTGCTGTTTTGCTAAAATAAGCATTTTCAAAGCATTTTAGATCGTTGAAATCTAGAACTAAATAAAGACGATTAATAAAAATTTCGTCGTTTTTATGCTGTTTTACGCGTTAAACGCGATTTAAGCTCAAACGTGCTGTTTTGCTAAAATAATTCAAGCATTTTAGATCATTAATCGTTCAAATAAAGCAATATTATAAAACGAATAATAAAAATTCGTCGTTTATGCTGTTTGCGTTAAAACGCAGATTAAAGCTCAAAACGATGCTGTTTGCTAACTTTTAAGCATTTTAGATCGTTGAAATCGTTCAAATAGACAATAAATAAAAGATAATAAAATTTCGTCGTTTTTATTTTTTCCTT
>NW_027047096.1:0-17468 GCF_025399875.1 Dalotia coriaria
CAAAGCCCATCAAATGCTGAAAATGCTTATTTTAGCAAAACAGCCGTTTTGAGCTTTATTTTGCGTTTTTAAAGCGTAAAACAGCATAAAACGACGAATTTTATTATTCGTTTTTATTAATATTGCGTCTATTTAAACGATTTCAACGATCTAAAATGCTTGAAAATGTTATTTTAGCAAAACAGCACGTTTTGAGCTTTAATCTGCGTTTTAACACGTAAAACAGCATAAAACGGCGAAATTTTTATTATTCGTTTTTATTAATATTGCTTCTATTTGAACGTTTCAACGATCTAAAATGCTTGAAAATGTTATTTTGTAAAACAGCACGTTTTGAGCTTTAATCTGCGTTTTAACGCTAAAAACATAAAACGACGAATTTTTATTATCTTTTTATTAATAGGTTTTAACGATTTCAACGATCTAAAATGCTTGAAAATGTTATTTTGCAAAACAGCACTTTTGAGCTTTTTAAACTGCGTTTTAACGCTAAAACAGCATAAAACGACGAATTTTTATTATTCGTTTTTATTAATATTGCGTCTATTTGAACGATTTCAACGATCTAAAATGCTTGAAAATGCTTATTTTAGCAAAACAGCACGTTTTGAGCTTTAATCTGCGTTTTAACGCGTAAAACAGCATAAAACGACGAATTTTTATTATTCGTTTTTATTAATATTGCTCTATTTGAACGATTTCAACGATCTAAAATGCTTGAAAATGCTTATTTTAGCAAAACAGCACGTTTTGAGCTTTAATCTGCGTTTTAACGCGTAAAACAGCATAAAACGACAATTTTTATTTTCGTTTTTATTAATATTGCTTCTATTTTTTAAAGATTTCAACGATCTAAAAATTTTTAAAATGATTATTTTGCAAAAAAAGCAATTTTGAGCTTTAATCTGCGTTTTTTAAGCGAAAACAGCATAAAAACGACGAAGTTTTTATTATTCGTTTTTATTAATATTGCGCATTTGAAGATTTAACGATCTTCTTAAAAAAGCTTATTTTAGCAAAACAGCACGTTTTGAGTTTTAATCTGCGTTTTAACCCTAAAACAGCATAAAAAAAGCGAATTTTTTATTATTCGTTTTTTTTTAATATTGTTCTATTTGAACGATTTCAACGATCTAAAATGCTTGAAATGCTTATTTTAGCAAAACAGCACGTTTTTAGTTTATTCTGCGAAAGCGTAAAACAGCATTAAAACGACGAATTTTTTTTATTCGTTTTTTATTAATATTGTTTATTTAAAAAGATTTCAACGATCTAAAAAAGCTTAAAATTTTTTTCAAAACAGCGTTTTGAGCTTTAATCTGCGTTTTAGCGGAAAAAACATAAAAAAAGACGAAATTTTATTATTCGTTTTTATTAAAATTGTTCTTTTGAACGATTTCAACATCTAAAATGCTTGAAAAGTTATTTTAGCAAAAAAAGCACGTTTTGAGTTTTTGCGCGTTTTAACGCGTAAAACCATAAAATGCGAATTTTTTTTTTATTCGTTTTTTTTTAATATTTTCTATTTAAAAAGATTTCAATATTAAATGCTTGAAAATGCTTATTTTTAAAAACAGCACGGGGTTTTTAAACTGCGTTTTAACGCGTAAAACGCATAAAAAAGACGAATTTTTATTATTCGTTTTTATTAATTTGTTTATTTGAACGATTTCAACAACTAAAAAGTTGAAAATGCTTTTTAGCAAAACAGCACGTTTTGAGCTTTAACGCGTTTTAACGCGTAAAACACATAAAACGACGAAATTTTTTTTTTCGTTTTTTAATATTGCGTCTATTTGAAGTTTTCGATGTTTCTTTTTAAAAATTTTATTTTAAAAAAAGCCGTTTTGGAATCTGGTTTTCGCGTAAAAAAGCGTAAAACGACGAAATTTTTTTTTGTTTTTAAATATTCTTTATTTGAACGATTTCAATGATCAAAATGCTTGAAAAAGCTTATTTTAGCAAAAAAGCACGTTTTTAGTTTAATCTGCGTTTTGCGTCAAAAATAAAAAAAACGACAAATTTTTTTTTATTCGTTTTTTTTTTAATATTGCTTCTATTTTGAAAGATTTCAACGATCAAAAAAGCTTGAAAATGTTTTTTCCCAAAAAAAAACGTTTTTAGTTTAATCTGGTTTTAACGCGTAAAACAGCATAAAACGACGGTTTTTTTTATTCGTTTTTTTTAATATTGCGTCTATTTGAACGTTTAACGATCTAAAATGCTTGAAAAAAGCATTTAGCAAAACAGCCCTTTTGAGCTTTAATCGCTTTTAACGCGTAAAAAAACATAAAAAAAGACGAATTTTTTTACCCTTTTTTTATTAATATTGCTTCTATTTGAACGATTTCAACGATCTAAAATGCTTGAAAATGCTTATTTTAGCAAAACAGCACAAATGTTTTGAGCTTTAATCTGCGTTTAACACGTAAAACAGCATAAAACGACGAATTTTTATTATTCGTTTTTATTAATATTGCGTCTATTTGAACGATTTCAATGATCTAAAAATGCTTTTGAAAATGCTTATTTTAGCAAAACAGCCCTTTTTGAGCTTTAATCTGCGTTTTAACGCGTAAAACAGCATAAAAACGACGAATTTTTTATTATTCGTTTTTATTATTATTGCTTCTATTTGAACGATTTCAACGATCTAAAATGCTTGAAAATGCTTATTTTAGCAAAACAGCACGTTTTGAGCTTTATTCTGTTTTAACGCGTAAAACAGCATAAAAAACGACGATATTTATACATCTGTTTTTTATTAATATTGCGTCTATTTTGAACGATTTCAACGATCTAAAATGCTTGAAAATGATTATTTTAGCAAACAGCACGTTTTGAGCTTTAATCTGCGTTTAACACGTAAACAGCATAAAAAAACGACGAATTTTTATTATTCGTTTTTTATTAATATTGCCTATTTGAACGATTTCAATGATCTAAAATGCTTGAAAATGCTTATTTTAGCAAAACAGCCCTTTTTGAGTTTTAATCTGCGTTTAACGCGTAAAACAGCATAAAAAACGACGAATTTTTATTATTCGTTTTTTATTAATATTGCTTCTATTTGAACGATTTCAACGATCTAAAATGCTTGAAAATGTGCTTATTTTACAAAAACAGCACGTTTTGAGCTTTATTCTGCGTTTTAACGCGTAAAACAGCATGTAAAAACGACGAAAATTTTTATTATTCGTTTTTACTACCATTGCGTCTTATTTGAACGATTTCAACGATCTAAAACGGACGCAAAATGCTTTATTTTAGCAAAAACAGCCCGTTTTGAGCTTTTAATCTGCGTTTTAACGCGTGTAAACAGCATAAAAATGACGAATTTTTATTATTCCGTTTTGCCACATTGCCTCTATTTAAACGATTTCAACGATCTAAAAATGCTTGAAAATGCTTATTTTAGCAAAACAGCACGTTTTGAGTTTTAATTTGCGTTTTAACGGCGCGCAACAGCATAAAACGTGCTGTTTTGAGTTTTAATCTGCGTTTAACGTAAAACAGCATAAAACGACGAATTTTTTATTATTCGTTTTTATTAATATTGCGTCTATTTGAACGATTTCACGATCTAAAAATGCTTGAAAATGCTTATTTTAAAGCAAAAACAGCCCTTTTTGAGCTTTAATCTGCGCTCTAACGCGTAAAACAGAAAGCATAAAACGACGAATTTTTATTATTACTCCGTTTTTATTAATATTGCTTCTATTTGAACGATTTCAACGATCTAAAATGCTTGAAAATGCTTATTTTAGCAAAACAATAAAATGTTTTGAGCTTTATTCTGCGTTTTAACGCGTAAACAGCACATAAAAAACGACGAAATTTTTATTATTCGTTTTATTAATATTGCGTCTATTTGAACGATTTCAACGATCTAAAACGATTGAAAATGCCATTTTAGCAAAACACACGTTTTGAGTTTTTAATCTGCGTTTTAAAGGTAAAAACAAGTTATAAAAACACGAATTTTTATTATTCGTTTTCGTGCCAATATTGCTTCATTTAAACGATTTCCCAACGATCTAAAATGCTTGAAAATGCTTATTTTAGCAAAACAGCACGTTTTGAGCTTTAATCTGCGTTTTAACGCGTAAAACAGCATAAAAACGACGAAATTTTATTATTCGTTTTATTAATATTGCTTCTATTTGAACGATTTCAACGATCTAAAAATGCTTGAAAATGCTTATTTTAAAGCAAAACAGCACGTTTTGAGCTTTAATCTGCGTTTTAACGCGTAAAACAGCATAAAAACGACGAATTTTTATTATTCGTTTTTATTAATATTGCGTCTACTCTTGGAAATCATTTCAACGATCTAAAATGCTTGAAATGCTTATTTTAGCAAAAACAGCACAAGCCTTGAGTTTTAATCAGCGTTTTAACGCGTAAACAGCATAAAAACGACGTTCTTTATTATCTGTTTTTATTAATATTGCGTCTATTTGAACGATTTCAACGATCTAAAATGCTTGAAAATGCTTATTTTAGCAAAACAGCACGTTTTGAGCTTTAATCTGCGTTTTAACGCGTAAATAAGTATAAAACGACCAATTTTTTATTATTCGTTTTTTATTATTACGTTTCTATTTTGAACGATTTCAACGATCTAAAAAATGCTTCTGAAAATGCTTATTTTAAAGAAAACAGCACGTTTTGAGCTTTATTCTGCGTTTCAACGCGGGAAACAGCATAAAAAACGATGATATTTTTATTATTCGTTTTTATTAATATTGCGTCTATTTGAACGATTTCAAATGATCTAAAAATGCTTGAAAATGCTTTATTTTAGCAAAAAACAGCACGTTTTGAGCTTTAATCTGCGTTTTAACGCGTAAAACAGCATAAAATGACGAATTTTTATTATTCGTTTTTATTAATACGTTTCTATTTAAACGATTTCAACGATCTAAAATGCTTGAAAATGCTTATTTTAGCAAAAACAGCACGTTTTGAGTTTAATCTGCGTTTTAACGCGTAAAACAGCATAAAAACGACGAATTTTTATTATTCCTTTTATTAATATTGCTTCTATTTGAACGATTTCAACAATCTAAAATGCTTGAAAAATGCTTATTTTAAAGCGTTCGTTAATGCTTTTGCTTTAATCTGCGTTTTAACGCTGCAAACAGCATAAAACGACGAAATTCTTTTTATTATTAGTTTTTATTAATATTGCGTCTATTTGAACGATTTCAACGATCTAAAAATGCTTGAAAATGTTTATTTTGAAAAAGATTTTAGCAATTTCTTTTAAGCTAAAAAGCAAAAAAAAGACGTTTTTTTTTTAAATTTGCTTTTTTTTTTAAAGCCTTTTTTTCCCATTTAACGTTAAAAATTTAAAAAACTTTTTTGCAAAACACATTTTGAAATTTTTTTTTTAAGCAAAAAAAGCATAAAAAAAAATTTTTAACGTTTTATTTAAAAAATTTCTTTTTTTAACGTTTAAGTCTAAAAGTTAAAATAATTTTGAAAAAGCCTTTTAGCAAAGCGTTTTAAGCTAAAAAGCTAAAAAAATTTTTAACGTTTTATTAAAATTTTTTTATTTAAAATTTCCATTAAAATTTAAAAATTAAGCAAAAAAAATTTTTTTTCAACGCGTTTTGGGTAAAAAAAACTTTAAAAGGAAAAAAATTTTTTTAAAAAAACCAAATTTAAAGTTTTTAAAATGCTTTGGGAAAACATTTTAAAAAAAAAAGCACGTTTTGAGCTTTAAGCTGCGTTTTAACGCGTAAAACAGCATAAAACGACGAATTTTTATTATTCGTTTTTTATTAATATTGCGTCAATTTGAAACGATTTCAACGATATAATGCTTGAAATGCTTATTTTAGCAAAACAGCACGGCTGAGCTTTAATCAGCGTTTTAACGCGAAAACAGTATAAAACGACGAAATTTTATTATTCGTTTTTATTAATATTGCGTCTATTTGAACGATTTCAACGATCTAAAATGCTTGAAAATGCTTATTTTGCATAAACAGCATCGTTTTGAGCTTTAATCTGCGTTTTAACGCGTAAAACAAAAGATAAAACGACGAATTTTTATTATTCGTTTTTATTATTATTGCTTCTATTTTAACGATTTCAACGATCTAAAACGCTTGAAAATGCTTATTTAGGCAAAACAGCACGTTTTGAGCTTTATTCCCGCGTTTTAACGCGCAAAACAGCATAAAAACGACGAAATTTTTATTATTCGTTTTATTAATATTGCGTCTATTTGAACGTAATTTCAACGATCTAAAATGGTTAAAAATGCTTATTTTAGCAAAACAGCACGTTTTTGAGCTTTAATCTGCGTTTTAACGCGTAAAACAGCATAAAAATGACGAATTTTTTATTATTCGTTTTTATTACTATTGCTTCTATTTAAACGATTTCAACATCTAAAATGAAAATGCTTATTTTAGCAAAACAGCACGTTTTGAGTTTTACCCGCGTTTTAACGCGTAAAAACAGCATAAAAACGACGAATTTTTTATTCGTTTTGTATTAATATTGCTTCTCGCATTCTGGAACGAGATTTCAACAATCTAAAATGCTTGAAAATGCTTATTTTAGCAAAACAGCACGTTTTGAGCTTTAATCTGCGTTTTAACGCGTAAAACAGCATGTAAAACGACGAAAATTTTATTATTCGTTTTATTAATATTATGTCTATTTGAACGATTTCAACGATGTAAAATGCTTGAAAATGTTTATTTTAGCAAAACAGCACGTTTTGAGCTTTAATCTGCGTTTTAACAAGTAAAACAGCATAAAAACGACGAATTTTATTATTCGTTTTTATTAATATTGCTTCTATTTGAACGATTTCAACGATATAAAAATGCTTGAAAATGCTGGTTTTAGCAAAACAGCATGTTTTGAGTTTTCTTTTAATCTGCGTTTTAACGCGTAAAACAGCATTACAAAAACGACAAATTTTTTATTATTCGTTTCTTATTAATATTGTTTACTTGAAACGATTTCAACGATCTAAAAATGCTTGAAAAATGATTATTTTAGCAAAAACAGCACGTTTTGAGCTTTGTCTGCGTTTTAACGTAAAACAGCATAAAACGACGGTTTTATTATTCGTTTCATTAATATTGCGTCTATTTTAACGATTTCAACGATCTAAAATGCTTGAAAATGCTTATTTTGTGCTAAAACAGCACGTTTTGAGCTTTTAATCTGGCGTTTAACGCGTAAAACAGCATAAAAAACGTGACGAATTTTTTAATATCTGTTTTTATTAATATTGCTTCTATTTGAACGATGTCAACGATCTAAAATGTTTTGAAAATGCTTATTTTATGTAAAACAGCACGTTTTGAGCTTTATTCTGCGTTTAACGCGTAAAACAGCATAAAAACGGCGATATTTTTATTATTGTTTTTATTAATATTGCGTCTATTTTGAACAATTTCAACGATTCAAAATGCTTGAAATGCTTATTTTAGCAAAACAGCACGTTTTAATTTTAATCTATACTTTAACGCGTAAACAGCATAAAAACGACGAAATTTTTATTATTCGTTTTTATTAATATTGCGTCTATTTGAACGATTTCAACGATCTAAAATGCTTGAAAAATGCTTATTTTAGCAAAACAGCACGTTTTGAGCTTTAATTCGCGTTTTAACGCTTAAAACAGCATAAAACGACGAATTTTTATTATTCGTTTTTATTAATATTGCTTCTATTTGAACGATTTCAGTAAAATGCTTGCATAATGCACCCGCAGCGTTTAACGCGCGTAAAACAGCATAAAACGACGAATTTTTTATTATTCGTTTTATTAATATTGTTTATTTGAACGATTTCCAACGATCTAAAAATGCTTTCTGAAAATTTTATTTTAGCAAAAACAGCACGTTTTGAGCTTAATCTGCGTTTTAACACGTAAACAGCATAAAAACCGACGAATTTTTTTGCGATTCGTTTTTACATTGCGTCTATTTGAATGATTTCAATGATCTAAAATGCTTGAAAATGCTTATTTTAGCAAAAACAGCCCTTTTGAGCTTTTAATCTGCGTTTTTAACGCGTAAACAGCATAAAAACGACGAATTTTTATTATTCGTTTTTATTAATATTGCTTCATTTGAACGATTTCAACGATCTAAAATGCTTGAAAATGCTTATTTTAGCAAAACAGCACGTTTTGAGTTTTATTCTGCGTTTTAACGCGTAAAACAGCATAAAAACGACGAAATTCTTTTTATTATCTGTTTTTATTAATATTGCGTCTATTTGAACGATTTACGATTCAAAACGCTTGAAAATGCTTATTTTAGCAAAACAGCACGTTTTGAGTTTTAATCTGCGCGTTTAACGCGTAAAACAGCATAAAAATGACGAATTTTTATTATTCGTTTTTATTAATATTGCTTCTATTTAAAACGATTTTCAACGATCTAAAATGCTTGAAAATGCTTTATTTTAGCAAAAATGTTAATGTTTTGAGCTAATCTGCGTTTTAACGCGTAAACAGCATAAAACGACGAAATTTTTATTATTCGTTTTATTAATATTGCTTCTATTTGAACGATTTCAACGATCTAAATGTTTGAAAATGTTTATTTCAGCAAAAACAGCACGTTTTGAGCTTTAATCTGCGTTTTAACGCGTAAAAACAGCATAAAAACGACGAATTTTTTATTATTCGTTTTTATTAATATTGCGTCTATTTGGAACGATTTCCAACGATTTAAAAATGCTTGAAATGCTTATTTTAGCAAAACAGCACGTTTTGAGCTTTAATCAGCGTTTTAACGCGTAAACAGCATAAAAACGACGAATTTTTATTATTCGTTTTTTTTTTAAAATTTTTTCTATTTGAACGATTTCAACAATCTAAAATGCTTGAAAATGCTTATTTTGAAAACAGAGTTTTTATTTAATCTGGTTTTTAACCGTAAAACAACATAAAAACAAATTTTTTTTTATTCGTTTTTTTAATATTGCGTCTTTTAACGTTTAAAAAAGCTTGAAAATGCTTATTTAAGCAAAACAGCACGTTTTTAGCTTTAATCTGCGTTTTAACGCGTAAACACATAAAACGACGAATTTTTTATTATTCGTTTTTTTTAATATTGCTTCTTTTTTCGGGGTTTTTCGATCTAAAATTCTTGAAAATGCTTATTTTAAAAACACACGTTTTTAGCTTTAATCTGCGTTTTAGGGGAAAACACAAAAAACGACGAAATTTTTTTTTCGTTTTTTAATATTTTTCTATTTGAACGATTTCAACGATCTAAAATGCTTGGTCTTTTTTTACAAAACAGCCGTTTTGAGCTTTAATCTCTTTTTAAAGCGTAAAACAACAAAAAAGCAAAAATTTTTTTTTTTTTCGTTTTTTTTTTAATTTCGTCTATTTGAACGATTTCAACGATCTAAAATGCTTTAAAGCTTATTTTGAAAACAGCACGTTTTGAGCTTTAATCAGCGTTTTTAAAGCGAAAAAAAACAAAAAACGACGAAATTTTTTTTATTCGTTTTTTTTTAATATGCGTCTATTTGAACGATTTCAACGATCTAAAATGCTTGAAAATGCTTATTTTAGCAAAACAGCACGTTTTTAGCTTTAATCTGCGTTTTAACCCTAAAACAAGCATAAAACGACGGGTTTTTTTTTTTTCGTTTTTTTTTATTATTCTTCTTTTGGGCGTTTTAACGTCCAAAAAGCGAAATCTTTTTTTTAGCAAAAAAGCCCCTTTTGGGGATTGGGGTTTTTAAAGCAAAAAAAGCTAAAACGGCCGGGGGTTTTTGTTTTTTTATTAATATTGCGTCTATTTGAAAGGTTTCCCGATCTAAAATGCTTGAAAACTTATTTTAGCAAAACAGCACGTTTTGAGCTTTTTAAACTGCGTTTTTAAAGCGTAAAAAAGGGATAAAAATGACGAATTTTTTTTTATTCGTTTTTATTTAATATTGCTTCTATTTAAAAAGATTTCAACGATCTAAAATGCGAAAGCTTTTTTAAGGGGAAAACAGCCGTTTTGAGGTTTAATCCCCCCGTTTTTAAAGCGTAAAACAGCATAAAACGACAATTTTTTTTTATTCGTTTTTATTAATATTGCCCCTATTTGAACGATTTCCCAAAAATCTAAAATGCTTGAAAATGCTTATTTTAGCAAAACAGCACGTTTTTAGCTTTAATCTGCGTTTTTTTAAAGCGTAAAACAGCATAAAAAAGACGAAATTTTTTTTTATTCGTTTTTTTTAATATTGCGTCTATTTTAACGATTTCAATGATGAAATTGCGAAAATGTTTATTTTAAAAAACAGCACGTTTTGGGGCTTTTTAAACTGCGTTTTTAACCGGGGTAAAACAACATAAAACGACAATTTTTTTTTATTCGTTTTTTATTAAAATTTTCTTTTATTTGAACGATTTCCAACGATAAAAAAGCTTGAAAATGCTTATTTTAGCAAAACAGCACGTTCCGGCTTTTCTGCGTTTTAACGCGTAAAACATTTTAAAAAAGACGAATTTTTTTTATTCGTTTTTTTTTTAATATTGCTTCTATTTGAACGATTTTCCCCGATCTAAAATGCTTGAATATGATTAATTTTTTGCCAAAAAAAGCCGTTTTGAGGGAAAACGCCCCTTTTTTAAAGCGTAAAACGGGATAAAAGCGGAATTTTTTTAAACGTTTTTATTTTAAAAGTCTTTTGAACGGTTTCAACGATCCCAAAATGCTTGAAAATGCTTATTTTAGCAAAAAAGCACGTTTTGGCCAATCGCCCTTTTATCGCGTAAAAAAGCATAAAACGACGAATTTTTTTTTAAATTTTTTTTTAAATTTAAAATTGCTTCCCATTTTTAACATTTCAAACATCTAAAATGCCGGGAAAAAGCTTATTTAAACAAAACGCACGTTTGCGGCTTTATTCCCCCCCTTTTTTAAAGCGTAAAACAGCATAAAAAAGACGGAAATTTTTTATTCGTTTTTTTTTTTTTGGCGTCTATTTGAACGATTTCCCCGATCTAAAATGCTTGAAAATGCTTATTTTAGCAAAACAGCACGTTTTTTAGCTTTAATCTGCGTTTAAACCCTAAAACAGCATAAAACGACAAATTTTTTTTTTTTCGTTTTTATTAATATTGCGTCTTTTGAACGATTTCAACGATCTAAAATGCTTGAAAAAAGCTTATTTTAGCAAAACAGCACGTTTTGGGGCTTTATTCTGCGTTTTAAGCGTAAAAAAAGCATAAAAACGACGAAATTTTTTTTATTCGTTTTTTTTTTTTTTATTGCGTCTATTTGAACGATTTCAACGATCTAAAAAGCTTGAAAATGCTTATTTTAGCAAAACAGCCCTTTTGGGTTTTTTAAACTGCGAACGCGTAAAAAAGCATAAAAACGAGGGTACGTTTTTTTGGCTGGGTTTTTTAACGTTTAGGTTTTGGCCCGGGAAAAGCTTATTTTTGCAAAACAGCCGTTTTTTAGCTTTTTAAACTGCGTTTTTCGCGTAAAACAGCATAAAAAGACGGGTTTTTTTATTGGGTTTTTTTTATTTTCGTCTTTTGAACGATTTTCCCGAAACTAAAATTGCGGGAAGTACTTTTTTTGCAAAACAGCCGTTTTGAGCTTTAATCAGCGTTTTCGCGGAAAAAAAAAAACGGCAAAATTTTTTTTATTCGTTTTTTTTTAATATTCGTCTATTTGAACGGTTTTAACGATCAAAATGCTTGAAAATGCTTTTTTTTAAACAAAACAGCGTTTTTAGCTTTAATCTGCGTTTTTAACCCTAAAACAGCATAAAACGACGAATTTTTTTAAATTGTTTTTTATTATTTTGGGCCCCATTTTTAACGATTTCCGATCTAAAAAGCTTGAAAATGCTTATTTTTGCCAAAAAAGGGGCCCTTTGAGCTTTATTCGGCGTTTTTTAAAGCGTAAAACAACATAAAAAAAGACGGGAAATTTTTTAACTTTTTTTTAATATTGCGTCTGTTGGGCGTTTTAAGCGTGGAAAAGGGTTTTTGGGAAAAAAGCCCTTTGAGCCAAAACTGCGTTTTAAGCGTAAAAAAAGCATAAAAATGACAATTTTTAAATTTTTCGTTTTTTTTAATATTGCTTCTTTTAAACGATTTCAACGATCTAAAATGCTTGAAAATGCTTTTTTTTAGCAAAACAGCACGTTTTTAGGGTTTTAAACTGCGTTTTAACCCAAAAACAGCATAAAAAAGACGAATTTTTTTTTTCGTTTTTATTTTAAAATTTTTCCCGGTTTTAACAAATTTTCCTTTTTAAAATGCTTGAAAATGCTTATTTTGGGAAAACAGCCCTTTTTAGCTTTAATCTGCCCTTTTAAGCGTAAAAACGGAAAACGACGAAATTTTTAAATTGGTTTTTTTTTAATTTGCGTCTATTTGGGGAAAGATTTCAACGATTAAATGGGGAAAATGAAAATTTTGCAAAAAAACCCTTTTGGGGGCCAATCTGCGTTTTTCGCGTAAAACAAATAAAACGACGAATTTTTTTATTCGTTTTTTTAATATTTGCTTCTATTTGAACGATTTCAACGATCTAAAATCTTGAAAATGCTTATTTTAGCAAAACAGCACGTTCAGGCAAAACTGCGTTTTTAAAGCGTAAAACAACATAAAACGACGTTTTTTTATTATTCGTTTTTTTTAATATTCTTCTATTTGGGAAAATTTTCCCCGATCTAAAATGCTTAATATGATTATTTTAGCAAAAAAACCGTTTTTTAAACTTTAATCTGCGTTTTAACGCGTAAAAAAGCATAAAAAAGACGAATTTTTTATTTTTCGTTTTTTTTAATATTGCGTTTTTTGAACAATTTTAACGATCCCAAATCCCGAAAATGCTTATTTTCCCCAAAAAAGCACGTTTTGGGGCTTTAATCTGCGTTTTTTTCGCGTAAAACAACATAAAAAAGACCCAATTTTTTTTTATTCTTTTTTAAAATTAAAAATTGGGTTTTATTTGAACCGATTTCAACGATCTAAAATGCTTGGGAAAACTTATTTTGGGAAAACAGCCCTTTTGGAAAACTTTATTCTGGTTTTTAAAGCGTAAAACAACATAAAAACGACGGGTTTTTTTTTTTTCGTTTTTATTTTTTTGCGTCTATTTGGGAAAGATTTCCCCGATCTAAAAAAGCTTGAAAATGTTTTTTAAACAAAACAGCCGTTTTTAGCTTTAATCTGCGTTTAAACGCGTAAAACAGCATAAAAAAGACGGGGAAAATTTTAAATTTTTCTTTTTATTAATATTGGGGTCCCATTTGAAACGATTTCAACGATCTAAAATGCTTGAAAAGGGTTATTTTAAACAAAACAGCACGTTTTGAAGGGTTTAAATTTCCCTTTTAACGCGTAAAAAAAGCATAAAACGACGAAATTTTTTTTTATTCGTTTTTTTTTTTTTTTTTATTTTCGTCTATTTGAACATTTCCCCGATCTAAAATGCTTGAAAATGCTTATTTTAGCAAAACAGCACGTTTTTAGTTTTAATCTGCGTTTTAACGCGTAAAAAAGCATAAAACGGCAATTTTTTATTCGTTTTTATTAATATTCTTCATTTGAACGGTTTCCCCCAATCTAAAATGCTTTTAAAATGTTTTTTTAGCAAAACAAACACCCTTTTTTAGCCAATCTGCGTTTTGACCCTAAAAAAGCATAAAACGACGGGGGAAATTTTTTTTGTTTTTTTAATTTGCGTCTATTTGAACGATTTCAGCGATCCAAAAAAGTGAAAATGCTTTTTTGCAGAAAAACAGCACGTTTTGAGCTTTTTTTCTGCGTTTTAACGCGTAAAAAAACATAAAACTCGAAATTTTTTTTATTCGTTTTTATTAATTAAAATTCTTTTAACGATTTCAACGATCTAAAATGGGGAAAATCTTATTTTTAGCAAAACAGCACGTTTTGATCAATCTGCGTTTTTAAAGCGTAAAAAGGGAGCATAAAAATGAAATTTTTTTAAATTCGTTTTATATTAATATTTGCTTCTATTTAAAAAGATTTCAACGATCTAAAATGCTTGAAAATGCTTATTTTAGCAAAACAGAACGTTTTGAGCTTTATTTTTGCGTTTTAACGCGTAAACAACATTAAAACGACGAAATTTTATTATTCGTTTTTATTTTTATTGCGTCTTTTGAACGATTTCAACGATCCAAAAAGCTTGAAAATGCTTATTTTAGCAAAACAGCCCTTTGAGCTTTTAAACTGCGTTTCGCGTAAAACAGCTAAAAAAGCATTTTTATTATTCGTTTTTATTAATATTGCGATATTTAACGATTTCAACCATCAAAATGCTTTTAAATTTCTTATTTTAGCAAAACAGCACGTTTTGAGCTTTAATCTGCGTTTAAAGCGTAAACAGCATAAAATGACGAATTTTTATTATTCGTTTTTTTTTTTAAAATTCTCTATTTAAACGATTTCAACGATCTAAATGCTTGAAAATGCTTATTTTAGCAAAACAGCACGTTTTGAGTTTTAAACTGCGTTTTTTAAAGCGTAAAACAGCATAAAACGGAGAATTTTTATTCGATATATTGCGTCTATTTGAACGATTTCAACGATCTAAAATGCTTGAAAATCTTATTTTGAAAACAGCACGTTTTGAGCTTTAATCTGCGTTTTTAAAGCGTAAAACAGCATAAAACGAAAATTTTATTATTCGTTTTTATTAATATTGCTCTATTTTAACGATTTCAACGATCTAAAATGCTTGAAATGCTTATTTTTGCAAAACAGCCGTTTGAGCTTTAATCTGCGTTTTAACGCGTAAAACACATAAAACGACGAATTTTTATTATTCGTTTTTTATTAATATTGCGTCTATTTGAACGATTTCAACGATCTAAAATGCTTGAAAATGCTTATTTTAGCAAAACAGCGGTTTTTAGCCAATCAGCGTTTTTAAAGCGTAAAACAGCATAAAAAAAACGAAATTTTTATTATTCGTTTTTATTAATATTGCGTCTTTTGAACGATTTCAACGATCTAAAATGCTTGAAAATGCTTATTTTAGCAAAACAGCACGTTTTTAGCTTTTTAAACTGCGTTTTAGCGCGTAAAACAACATAAAAACGACGGGTATTATTCATTTTTTTATTAATATTGCGTCTATTTGAACGATTTCAACGATCTAAAATGCTTGAAAAGCTATTTTAGCAAAACGCACGTTTTGAGCTTTATTCTGCGTTTTAACGCGTAAAACAGCATAAAATGACGTTGCATTATTCGTTTTTTATTAATATTGCTTCTATTTAAACGATTTCAACGATCTAAAATGCTGAAAATGCTTATTTTAGCAAAACAGCACGTTTTGAGCTTTAATCTGCGTTTTAACGCGTAAAACAGCATAAAACGACGAATTTTTATTATTCGTTTCTTATTAATATTGCTTCAATTTGAACGATTTCAACGATCTAAAATGCTTGAAAATGCTTATTTTAGCAAAACAGCACGTTTTGAGCTTTTATTCTGCGTTTTAACGCGTAAAACAGCATAAAACGACAAATTTTATTATTCGTTTTTTATTAATATTGCGTCTATTTGAACGATTTCAAGCGATCTAAAATGCTGAAAATGCTTATTTTAGCAAAACAGCACGTTTTGAGCTTTAATCTGCGTTTTAACGCGTAAAACAGCATAAAATGACGAATTTTATTATTCGTTTTTTTATTAATATGCTTCTATTTAAACGATTTCAAATATCTAAAATGCTTGAAAATCTTATTTTAGCAAAACAGCACGTTTTGAGCTTTTAATCTGCGTTTACGCGTAAAACAACATAAAAAAGACGAAATTTTTTATTATTCGTTTTATTAATATTGTTCTATTTGAACGATTTCAACGATCTAAAATGCTTGAAAATGCTTATTTTAGCAAACACAGCACGTTTTGAGCTTTAATCTGCGTTTTAACGCGTAAAACAGCATAAAACGACAGAAATTTTATTATTCGTTTTTTATTAATATTGCGTCTATTTGAACGATTTCAACGATCTAAAATGCTAAAATGCTTATTTTAGAAAAACAGCACGTTTGAGCTTTATTCTACGTTTTAACGCGTAAAACAGCATAAAAGGACGAAATTTTATTATTCGTTTTTTATTAATATTGCGTCTATTTGAACGATTTCAACGATCTAAAATGCTTGAAAATGCTTATTTTAGCAAAACAGCACGTTTTGAGCTTTAATCTGCATTTAACGTGTAAAACAACATAAAAATGACAGATTTTTTATTATTCGTTTTTTTATTAATATTGCTTCTATTTAAACGATTTCAACGATCTAAAATGCTTGAAAATGCTTATTTTAGCAAAACAGCACGTTTGAGCTTTAATCTGCGTTTTAACGCGTAAAACAGCATAAAACGACGAAATTTTTATTATTCGTTTTTATTAATCAGCTTCTATTTGAACGATTTCAACGATCTAAAATGCTTGAAAATGCTTATTTTTAGCAAAACAGCACGTTTTGAGCTTTTAATCTGCGTTTTAACGCGTAAAACAACATAAAATGACGAATTTTTTATTATTTGTTTTATTAATATTGACTTCTATTTAAACGATTTCAACGATCTAAAATGCTTGAAAATGCTTAATTTAGCAAACAGCACGTTTTGAGCTTTAATCTGCGTTTAACGCGTAAAACAGCATAAAAACGACGAAATTTTTATTATTCGTTTTTATTAATATGCTTCTATTTGAACGATTTCACGATCTAAAATGCTTGAAAATGCTTATTTTAGCAAAACAGCACGTTTTGAGCTTTTAATCTGCGTTTAACGCGTAAAACTGCATAAAACGACGAATTTTTATTATTCGTTTTTATTAATAATGCGTCTATTTGAACGATTTCAACGATCTAAAATGCTTGAAAATGCTTATTTTAGCAAAACGCACGTTTTGAGCTTTTAATCAGCGTTTTAACGCGTAAAACAGCATAAAACGACGGAATTTTTTATTATTCGTTTTTATTAATGCGTCTATTTGAACGTTTCAACGATCTAAAATGCGAAAATGCTTATTTTAGCAAAACAGCGTTTGAGCTTTAATCTGCGTTTAACGCGTAAAACAGCATAAAACGACGAAATTTTTATTACTCGTTTTTATTAATAATGCTTCTATTTGAATGATTTCAACGATCAAAATGCTTGGATGCTTATTTTAGCAAAACAGCCCTTTTGAGCTGTAATCTGCGTTTTAACGCGTAAAACAGTATAAAACGGAATTTTTATTATTCGTTTTATTAATATTGCGCTCTATTTGAACGATTTCAACGATCAAAATGCTGAAAATGCTTATTTTTAGCAAAACAGCGTTTGGCTTAATCAGCGTTTTAACGCGTAAAACAGCATAAAACGAAGAATTTTTATTATTCGTTTTATTCTATCGTCTATTTTCTTTCAACGATCTAAAATGCTTGAAAATGCTTATTTTAGCAAAACAGCACGTTTTTTGGGAAA
>NW_027047097.1:0-15000 GCF_025399875.1 Dalotia coriaria
GAAAAAAAATTTTTCTTATTTTAGCAAAACAGCACGTTTTGAGTTTAATCTGCGATTTAACGCGTAAAAAAAGCATAAAAAAAGACGAATTTTTTTTTATTTGTTTTTATTAATATTGCTTCTATTTTTAACGATTTCAACGATCTAAAATGCTTGAAAATTTATTTTAGCAAAACAGCACGTTTTGAGTTTAATCTGCGTTTTAACCCTAAAAAAAGCATAAAACGACGAATTTTTATTATTCGTTTTTTTTTAATATTGCTTCTATTTGAACGATTTCAACGATCTAAAATGCTTGAAAATGCTTATTTTGCAAAACAGCACGTTTTGAGTTTATTCCGCGTTTTAACGCGTAAAAACAGCATAAAACGAGAAATTTTTTTTATTCGTTTTTTTTTTTTTATTGCGTCTATTTAAACGATTTCAACGATCTTTAAAAAGCTTAAAATGCTTATTTTGCAAAACAGCACGTTTTGAGTTTTTTAAACTGCTTTTTAAAGCGTAAACAGCATAAAAAAGACGAATTTTTTTTTATTCGTTTTATTAAATATTGTTTATTTGAAACGATTTCAACCATCTAAAATGCTTGAAAATGTTTTTTTTTAGCAAAACAGCAGTTTTGAGTTTAATCTGCGTTTTAAACCCAAAACAGTAAAAACGACGAAATTTTTTTTATTCGTTTTTATTAATATTGCGTCTTTTGAACGATTTCAACGATCTAAAATTTGAAAATGTTATTTTAGCAAAAAACAGTTTTGGCTTTATTCTGCGTTTTAACGCGTAAAAAAGCATAAAACGACGAAATTTTTATTATTCGTTTTTTTTTTTTATTGCGTCTATTTGAACGATTTCAACGATCAAAATGCTTGAAAATGCTTATTTTAGCAAAACAGCCGTTTTTAGCTTTTTAAACTGCGTTTTAACGGTAAAAAAGCATAAAAAAGACGAATTTTTTTTTATTCGTTTTTATTAATATTGCTTCTATTTGATCGATTTCAACGATCTAAAAGCGAAAATGCTTATTTTCAAACAGCACTTTTGAGTTTTAATTGCGTTTTAACGAACGCTTAAAAACAGCATAAAAACGACGAATTTTTATTATTCGTTTTTTATTAATATTGCTTCTATTTGAACGATTTCAACGATCTTAAAAATGCTTGAAAATGATTATTTTAGCAAAAACAGCACGTTTTGAGTTTTAATCTGCGTTTAACGCGTAAAACAGCATAAAAAAAACGACGAAGTTTTTATTATTCCGTTTTTTATTAATATTGCTTCTCTATTTGAACGATTTCAACGATCTAAAATGCTTGGAAAATGCTTATTTTAGCAAAACAGCACGTTTTGAGCTTTAATCTGCGTTTTAACGCGTAAAACAGCATAAAACGACGAATTTTTTATTACTCGTTTTTATTAATATTGCGTCTATTTGAACGTGATTTCAACGATCTAAAAATGCTTCAAAATGTTAATTTTAGCAAAACAGCACGTTTTGAGCTTTTATTCTGCGTTTTAACGCGTAAAACAAGTATAAAAAACGACGAATTTTATTATTCGTTTTGCCAATATTGCTTCTATTTGAATGATTTCAACGATCTAAAAATGCTTGAAAATGTTATTTTGCGCAAAAACAGCAATGCTTGAGCTTTAATCTGCGTTTTAACGCGTGTTCGTTACTAAAACGACGAAATTTTTATTATTCGTTTTATTAATATTGCGTCTATTTGAACGATTTCAACGATCTAAAATGCTTGAAAAATGCTTATTTTAGCAAAAACAGCATGTTTTGAGCTTTAATCTGCGTTTTAACGCGTAAAAACAGCATAAAAAACGACGAATTTTTTATTATTCGTTTTTATTAATATTGCTTCTATTTGAACGATTTCAACGATCTAAAATGCTTGAAAATGCTTATTTTGTGCTAACAACAGCATCGTTTTGAGCTTTAATCTGCGTTTTAACACGCAAACAGCATAAAACGACGATTTTTTATTATTCGATTTTTATTAATATTGCTTCTATTTGAACGATTTCAACGTGATCTAAAATGCTTGAAAATGCTTATTTTAGAAAAACAGCACGTTTTGAGTTTTAATCTGCGTTTTAACGCGTAAAACAGCATAAAAACGACGAATTTTTTATTATTCGTTTTTATTAATATTGCGTCTATTTAAACGATTAACGATTCAAAATGCTTGAAAATGCTTTATTTTAGCAAAAAAACAGCACGTTTTGAGCTTTAATCTTGCGTTTTAACGCGTAAAAAACAGCATAAAAACGACGAATTTTTATTATTTGTTTTTACTAATATTGCTTCTATTTGAACGATTTCAACGATCTAAAATGTTAAAAATGCATTTTACAAAAAAACCCCTTTTATTTACGCTTTTAACGCGAAAAATAAAAACCAAAATTTTTTTATTTTTTTATTTTTTTTCCATTTAACGATTTAAGTCTAAAAACTTAAATTGCAAGCCCTTTTTTTTTTAACGCGTTTAACGCTAAAAAAAAAAAAATTTTTTTTTTTTTTTTTAAAATTTCCATTTAACGATTTAAGTTAAAATGCTTAAAATGCAAGCAAAAGAGTTTTAGTTTAACGCGTTTAAGCTAAAAAAAATTTTTAAAAAAGTTTTTTATTTTGTTTTTTTTAAATTTCAAAAAATTTAAACCCAAAAAAACTTAAAATGTTATTTTCAAAAAAAATTTTTACTTTTTCGCTTTTAACGGAAAAATAAAAACCCTTTTTTTTATTCGTTTTTAAATAGTTTTTTAAAAATTTAAAAGATTTAAAAAAGCAAAAATTTTTTTTTTTTCAAAAAAAATTTAAATTTTTAACCTAAAACACTAAAAAGACGAAATTTTTTTTTTTTTTTTTTTTTAAATTTCTTATTTAACACAACGTTAAAAACTTAAATTTTTTTTGAAAACACCGGGTTTAAAACGTTTTAATAAAAGCTAAAAGACGAAAATTTTTTTTTTTTTTTTTTTAAATTTCTTTTTGAACGTTTGACTAAAAAGCAAAAACAAGCAAAAACACGTTTTATTTTTTCGGTTTTAAAAACCTAAAAAAGGTTTTAAATTTTTTTTTAAAAAAAAAAGGTTATTTTTTAAACAACGTTAAAAATTAAAATGCTTTTTTAGCAAAAAAAAAAGTTTTGATTTTTTTCTTTTCGAAAATTAATAAAACGCGTTTTTATTTTCGTTTTATTAAATTTCTTTTTTGAACGATTTAAGTTAAAAAACTTTAAAAATTATTTTAAAAAAAAAATTTTATTTTTTTGCCTTTTTGCCAAAAAAAAAACGACAATTTTTTTTTTTTTTTTAAAAGCCTTTTGAACTTTAAAAAAAGCTTAAAAAAATTTTTATTATTCGTTTTTATTTTTATTGCGTCTATTTGAACGATTTCAACGATCTAGAATGCTTGAAAATGCTTATTTTAGCAAAACAGCACGTTTTGAGCTTTAATCTGCGTTTTAACGCGTAAAACAGCATAAAAACGACGAATTTTTTTATTTCGTTTTATTAATATTGCTTCTATTTGAACGATTTCAACGATCTAAAATGCTTGAAAATGCTTATTTTAGCAAAACAGACGTTTTGAGCTTTATTCTTGCGTTTAACGCGTAAACAGCATAAAAACGACGAAATTTTTATTATTCGTTTTTATTTTTATTGCGTCTATTTGAATGATTTCAACGATCTAAAAATGCTTCTGAAATGCTTATTTTAGCAAAACAGCACGTTTTGAGCTTTAATCTGCGTTTTAACGCGCAAAAACAGTATAAAAACGACGAATTTTTTAGACATTTGTTTTTACTATTGCTTCTATTTGAACGATTTCAACGATCTAAAATGCTTGAAAATGCTTATTTTAGCAAAACAGTAATGTTTTGTTTCTAATCTGCGTTTTAACGCGTAAACAGCATAAAAACGACGAATTTTTTATTATTCGTTTTTATTAATATTGCGTCTATTTAAACGATTTCAAACGACCAAAATGCTTGAAAATGCTTTTATTTTAGCAAAACAGCACGTTTTGAGTTTAATCAGCGTTTTAACGCGTAAACAGCATAAAAACGACAACTTTTTATTATTCGTTTTTATTAATATTGCGTCTATTTGAACGATTTCCAACGACTTAAAATGCTTGAAAAATGCTTATTTTAGCAAAAACAGCACGTTTTGAGCTTTATTCCGCGTTTTAACGCGTAAAACAAGCATAAAAACGACGAAATTTTTATTATTCGTTTTTATTTTATTGCGTCTATTTTAAACGATTTCAAAACATCTAGAATGCTGAAAATGTTTATTTTAGCAAAACAGCACGTTTTGAGTTTAATCATGCGTTTTAACGCGTAAAAACAGCATAAAAACGACGAATTTTTATTATCTGCTCTTTATTAATATTGCTTCTATTTGAACGATTTCAACGATCTAAAATGCTTGAAAATGCTATTTTAGCAAAACAGCACGTTTTGAGTTTTTAATCTGCGTTTTAACGCGTAAAACAGCATAAAAATCGACGAAATCTTTTTATTATTCGTTTTTAATATTGCGTCCATTTGGAACGATTTCAACGATCTAAAATGCTGAAAAATGCTTATTTTAGCAAAACAGCACGTTTGAGCTTAATCTGCGTTTTAACGCGGAAAAACAGCATAAAACGACGAATTTTATTATTCGTTTTTATTAATATTGCTTCTATTTGAACGATTTCCAACGATCTAAAAATGTTTGAAAATGCTTATTTTAGCAAACAGCACGTTTTGAGCTTTAATCTGCGTTTCAACGGCAAAATGCGCATAAAACGACGAATTTTTATTATTCGTTTTATTAATACGTTTCTATTTGAACGATTTCAATGATCTAAAATGCTTGAAAAATGCTTATTTTAGCAAAACAGTTAATGTTTTGAGCTTAATCTGCGTTTAACGCGTAAAACAGCATAAAAACGACGAATTTTTTATTATTCGCTTTATTAATATTACAGGTTCATTGAACGATTTCAACGATCTAAAATTGAAAATGCTTATTTTAGCAAAACAGCACGTTTTGAGCTTTAATCTGCGTTTTAACGCGTAAAACAGCATAAAACGACGAATTTTTTATTATCTGTTTTTTATTAATATTGCGTCTATTTTAAACGATTTCCAACGATCTGTCGTGCTTGAAAATGCTTATTTTAGCAAAACAGCACGTTTTTGAGTTTATTCTGCGTTTTAACGCGTAAAACAGCATAAAAACGTGACGAAATTTTTATTATTCGGTTTTTTATTTTTATTGCGTCTATTTGAACGATTTCAACGATCTAAAATGTTTGGTGAAAATGCTTTATCGCTAAAAGCAGCACGTTTGAGCTTTTAATCTGCGTTTTAACGTGCGTAAAAACAGCATAAAACGACGAATTTTTATTATTGGTTTTATTAATATTGTTTCATTTGAATCGATTTTACCGATCTAAAATGCTTGAAAATGCTTATTTGAGCAAAACAGCACGTTTTGCTTTAATCTGCGTTTTAACGCGTAAGACAGCATAAAATGACGAATTTTTATTATTCGTTTTTATTAATATCGTGCCCATTTAAACGATTTCAACGATCTAAAAATGCTGAAAATGCTTATTTTAGCAAAAACAGCACGTTTTGAGTTTTAATCAGCAGCTTTAACGCGTAAAACAGCATAAAAACGACGAAATTTTTGTTATCTGTTTTTTATTAATATTGCGTCTATTTGAACGATTTCAACGATCTAAAATGCTTGAAAAATGCTTTATTTTAAAAAAACAGCACGTTTGAGCTTTAACTGCGTTTTAACGCGTAAAAACAGCATAAAACGACGAATTTTTTATTATTCCGTTTTTATTAATATTGCTTCTATTTGAAAGATTTCAACGATCTAAAATGTTTGAAAATGCTTATTTTAGCAAACAGCACAGTTTTGAGCTTAATCTGCGCTCTTAACGCGTAAAAACAGCATAAAAACGACGAAATTTTTGATATTCGTTTTAATTTCATTTCTGTCTATTTGGAAACGTGATTTCAACGATCTAAATGCTTGAAAAATGCTTATTTCAGCAAAACAGCACGTTTTGAGCTTTTATTCTGCGTTTTAACGCGTAAAACAGCATAAAACGACGAAAATTTTTTATTATTCCGTTTTTATTTTTATTGCGTCTATTCTGAAATCGATTTCAACGATCTAAAAATGCTTGAAAAATGCTTATTTTAGCAAAACAGCGCCGTTTTGAGCTTTAACGCCTTTTAACGCGTAAAACAGCATAAAAACGACGCACCCCATTATTCGTTTTTATTAATATTGCTTCATTTGAACGATTTCAACGATCTAAAAATGCTTGAAAATGCTTTATTCGTTAAAACAGCACGTTTTGAGCTTTAATCTGCGTTTTAACGCGTAAAACAGCATAAAAACGACGAAATTTTACATTCGTTTTATTAATATTGCGTCCATTTGAACGATTTCAACGTGATCTAAAATGCTTGAAAAATGCTTATTTTAGCAAAAACAGCACGTTTTGAGCTTTAATCTGCGTTTCTTAACGCGTAAAACAGCATATAAAAACGACGAATTTTTATTATTCGTTTTATTAATATTGCCTCTATTTTGAACGGGGATTTCAACGATTCAAAATGCTTCTTCTTGAAAAATGCTTATTTTAGCAAAAACAACAGCACGCGTTTTGAGTTTTAACTGCGTTTCTAACGCGCAAAACAGCATAAAACGACGAATTTTTATTATTCGTTTTTATTAATATTGCTTCTACTGAACGATTTCAACGATCAAACGCTTGAAAATGCTTATTTTAGCAAAACAGCACGTTTGAGCTTTAATCTGCGTTTTAACGCGTAAAACAGCATAAAACTACTAAAATTATTCGTTTTTTATTAATATTGCGTCTATTTTGAACGATTTCAAACGATCTAAATGCTTGAAAATGCTTATTTTAGCAAAACAGCACGTTTGGAGTTTATTCTGCGTTTTAACGCAAAACAGTACATAAAACGACGAAATTTTTTATTATTCGTTTTTTATTTTACTGCGTCAATTTGAACGGATTTCAACGATCTAAAAAATGCTTGAAAATGCTTATTTTGTGCAAAACAGCATCGTTTTGAGCTTTAATCTGCGTTTTAACGCTGCAAAACAGCATAAAAAAACGACGATTTTTATTATTCGTTTTTATTAATATTGCTTCTATTTGAACGATTTCAACGATCTAAAATGCTTCTGAAAATGCTTATTTTAGGCAAAACAGTTAATGTTTTGAGTTTTAATCTGCGTTTTAACGCTTAAAACAGCATAAAACGACGAAATTTTTATTATTCCGTTTTATTAATATTGCGTCTATTTGAACGATTTCAACGGTCTAAAATTGCTTGAAAATGCTTATTTTAAAAAAAAAAACAGCACGTTTTGAGTTTTAATCTGCGTTTTAACGCGTAAAAACAGCATAAAAACGACGAATTTTATTATTCGTTTTTATTAATATTGTTTCTATTTGAAAGATTTCAACGATCTACAATGCTTGAAAATGCTTATTTTAAGCAAAAACAGCACGTTTTGAGCTTATTCTCGTTTACGCGTAAAACAACATAAACGAGAAAATTTTTTTTATTCGTTTTTTATTAATTGCGTCTATTTGAACGTTTCAACGATCTAAAGCAAATTTGAAAATGCTTATTTTTCTTAAGCTAAAACAGCACGATTTTGAGCTTTTAATCTGCGTTTAACGCGTAAAACAGCTATAAAACGACGAAATTTTATTATTTCGTTTTTATTAATATTGCTTCATTTGAACGATTTCAACGATCTAAAATGCTTGAAAATGCTTATTTTAGCAAAACAGCACGTTTTGAGCTTTAATCTGCGTTTTAACGCGTAAAACAGCATAAAACGACGAATTTTTTATTATTCGTTTTTATTAATATTGCTTCTATTTGAACGATTTCAACGATCTAAAATGCTTGAAAATGCTTATTTTAGCAAAACAGCACGTTTTGAGCTTTAATCTGCGTTTTTAAAGCGTAAAACAACATAAAACGACGAAAATTTTATTATTCGTTTTTATTAATATTGCGTCTATTTGAACGATTTCAACGATCTAAAATGCTTGAAAATGCTTATTTTAGCAAAACAGCACGTTTTGAGTTTTATCTCTGCGTTTTAACGCGTAAAACAGCATAAAAACGACGAAATTTTTATTATCTTCGTTTTTATTTTTATTGCGTCAATTTGAACGATTTCAACGATCTAAAAATGTGCTTGAAAATGCTTTATTTTAGCAAAACAGCACGTTTTGAGTTTTAATCTCGCGTTTTAACGCGTAAAACAGCATAAAACGACGATTTTTTATTATTCGTTTTTACATTATTGCTTCTATTTGAACGATTTCAACGATCTAAAAATGCTTGAAAATGCTTATTTTAGCAAAACAGCGTCGTTTTGAGTTTTAATCTGCGTTTTAACGCTTAAAACAGCATAAAAAAACGACGAAATTTTATTATTCGTTTTTATTAATATTGCGTCTATTTGAACGATTTCAACGATCTAAATTGCTTGAAAATGCTTATTTTAAAAAAAACAGCACGTTTTGAGCTTTAATCTGCGTTTTAACGCGTAAACAGCATAAAAACGACGAATTTTTATTATCTGTTTTTATTAATATTGCTTCTATTTGAAAGATTTCAACGATCTACAATGCTTGAAAAATGCTTTATTTTAGCAAAAACAAGCAATGTTTTGAAAGTTTAATCTGCGTTTTAACGCGCAAACACCATAAAAACGACGGTAAATTTTTATTATTCGTTCTTATTAATATTGCGTCTATTTGAACGCAGATTTCAACGATCTAAAATGCTTGAAAATGCTTATTTTGTAAAAACAGCACGTTTTGTTTTATTCTGCGTTTTAACGCGTAAAACAGCATAAAACGTAAAATTTTTATTAATCGCTTTGCCTTTATTGCGTCTATTTGAACGATTTCAACGATCTAAAATGCTTGAAAATGCTTATTATTTCAGCAAAACAGCACGTTTTGAGCTTTAATCTGCGTTTAACGCGTAAAAACAGCATGCAAAACGACGAAATTTTTATTATTCGTTTTTATTAATATTGCGTCTATTTGGAAAGATTTCAAACCGAACCAAAATGCTTTAAAATGCTTATTTTAGCAAAACAGCACGTTTGAGTTTATTCGCGCACGCGTAAAACAGCATAAAACGACGAAATTTTATTATTCGTTTTTATTAATATTGCGTCCATTTGAACGATTTCAACGATCTAAAATGCTTGAAAATGCTTATTTTAGCAAAAACAGCACGTGTTTTGAGTTTAATCTGCGTTTTAACGCGTAAAAAACAGGCATAAAAACGACGAATTTTTATTATTCGTTTTTTATTAATATTGCTTCTATTTAACGATTTAAATGATCTAAAATGCTGAAAAATGCTTATTTTAGCAAAACAGCACGTTTTGAGCTTTAATCTGTGTTTCTTAACGCGTAAAACAACAGCATAAAAAAACGACGAAATTTTCTTTATTATTCGTTTTTATTAATATTGCGTCTATTTGAACGATTTCCCAACGATCTAAAATGCTTGAAAATGCTTATTTTGTGCAAAACAGCAATGCTTTGAGTTTTATTCTGCGTTTTAAACGTAAAACAGCATAAAACCGACGAAATTTTTATTATTCGTTTTTTATTAATATTGCGTCTATTTTGAACGATTTCAACGATCTAAAATGCTTGAAAATGCTTTATTTAAGCAAAACAGCACGTTTTGAGCTTAATCTGCGTTTTAAACGCGTAAAAACAGCATAAAATCACAAATTTTTTTATTATTCGTTTTTATTAATATTGCTTCTATTTGAACGTGATTTCAACGATCTAAAATGCTTGAAAATGCTTTATTTGTGCCGTTAATGCTTCGAGCTTTAATCTGCGTTTTAACGCGTAAAACAGCATAAAAACGACGAATTTTTATTATTCGTTTTTTGGTTAATATTGCGCTCCATTGAACGATTTCAACGATCTAAAAATGCTTGAAAAAATGCTTATTTTAGCAAAAACAGCACGTTTTGAGTTTTAATCTGCGTTTTAACGCGTAAAACAGCATAAAAACGACGAATTTTTTATTATTCGTTTTTATTAATACGCGTCTATTTGAACGATTTCAACGATCTAAAATGCTTGAAAATGCTTATTTTAGCAAAAACAGCACGTTTGAGCTTTTATTCTGCGTTTTAACGCGTAAAACAGCATAAAACGCTACTGAAATTCTTTTTATTATTCGTTTTTTATTTTGGCTGCGTCTATTTGAACGATTTCACCACCAAAATGCTTGAAAATGCTTATTTTAGCAAAGCAGCACGTTTGAGCTTTCAATCTGCGTTTTGACCGCGTGTAAAAATGAAAAGCATAAAAAAACGAATAAATTTTTACGCATCGCTTTTTATTAATATTGCTTCTCATTTGGACCGATTTCATCGATCTAAAATGCTTGAAAACGCTTACTGCTGGAAACAGCACGTTTTGAGCTTTAATCTGCGTTTTAACGCGCGTAAGACAGTATAAAAATGACGAATTTTTATTATTCGTTTTTACATTATTATGTCTATTTTAAAACGGACGCAAACGATCTAAAATGCTTGAAAAATGCTTATTTTAAAACAGTTAATGTTTTGAGTTTTAATCAGCGTTTTAACGCGTAAAACAGCATAAAAAACGACGAAATTTTTATTATTCGTTTTTATTAATATTGCGTCTATCGCAGATTTCAACGATCTAAAATGCCGGTGCACGCTTATTTTAAAACAGCACGTTTTGAGCTTTAATCTGCGTTTTAACGCGTAAAACAGCATAAAACGACGAATTTTTTTATTATTCGTTTTTATTAATATTGCTTCTATTTGAAAAAGATTTCAACGATCTAAACGCTTGAAAATGTTTGGCTCAGCAAAAACAGCACGTTTTGAGTTTAATCTGCGCCTTAACGCGTAAACAGCATAAAAAACGACGAAATTTTTATTATTCGTTTTAATTAATATTGCGTCTATTTGAACGATTTCAACGATCTAAAATGTGCTTGAAAATGTTTTATTTTAGCAAAACAAGCACGTTTTGAGTTTTATTCCCGGTGTTTTAACGCGTAAAACAGCATAAAAAACGACGAAATTTTTTATTATTCGTTTTTATTTTTATTGCGTCTATTTCCGAACGATTTCAACGATCTAAATGCTTGAAAATGCTTATTTTAAAGCAAAACAGCACGTTTTGAGCTTTTAATCTGCGTTTTAACGCGCAAACAGCATAAAACGACGAATTTTTATTATTCGTTTTTATTAAAAATTGCGTCTTTTCTTTAAATTAAAATTTTTGAAAATTTCAAAACCAAAAACACGTTTTGATTTTTTAAACTGCGTTTTTAAAGGAAAACAGCATAAAAAAAAATTTTTTTTTATTTTTTTTTTTTTATTGGCCCTTTAACAAAAATTTAAATCTAAATGCAAAAGTTTTTTTTTAAAAAAAAGCCCTTTTAGCTTTTAACGCTTTTAACCGGAAAAAAGATTAAAAACCCTTTTTTATTTTTTTTTTTAAATTTCTTAAGATTTAACACCAAAATGCTTAAAATTTTTTTTTTTAAAAAAAAGCAGGGTTTTTTTCGTTTTGCAAAAAGCTAAAAAAATTTTTTTTTTTTTTTTTTAAATTTCTTTATTTAACAAACGCTAAAAGCTTTTAAAATTTTTATTTTAGCAAAACAGATTTTACTTTTCGCGTTTTAACGGTAAAAAAAAATAAAAAGGAAATTTTTATTTTTTTAAAAAAGCGTTTTTAAAGTTTACGCTAAAAGCTTAAAAAAGCAAATTTTTTTAAAAACCCCCCTTTTTTTTTTAATTGCGTTTTAACGGTAAAAAAGAAAAACGAAATTTTTATTTTTTTTAAAAGTTTATTTAAGTTTAAAAAAAATGTTAAAAACATTTTAAAAACCGTTTTTTATTTTTTTCTGGTTTTAACCAAAATAAAAAACCTAAACATTTTTTTCGTTTTTTTAATTTGCGTTATTTAACGATTTAAAAAGACAATTTTTAAAATTTTTTTTTTAAAAAAAAAATTTGACTTTAAGTTTTTAAAAAAAAAAAAAAATTTTTTTTACGTTTTTTTAAAAGCCTTTTTTTAAAAGATTTAAAAAAATCTTTTAAAATTTTTTTAAAAAAAGCCTTTTTTAGTTTAACGCTTTTAAGCTAAAAAAAATAAAAAAGACGTTTTTATTATTTGTTTTTTTTAAACCCCTTTTTAAAATAAAAAAAAATTTAAAATCTTTTTTTTTAAAAAGCCTTTTTAGTTTTAACTTTTTAAGCTAAAAGCATAAAAACAGAACCTTTTTTTTATCTTTTTTATTTAAAGCTTTAGAAAGATTTTTAACGTTAAAATGCTTAAAAAAAAATTTTAGCAAAACGAAAATTTTAGAACGCGTTTTAAGCTAAACGCTAAAAAAAAAGAAATTACGTTTTTTTTTTTTATTTTTTAAATTTCCATTAAAAAATTTAAAATCTTTTTTTTAAACAAAAAAGCCTTTTTGGAATTGGTTTTAACGCGAAAAAAGCTAAAACAAAAAATTTTTTTTTTAGCAAAACAGCACGTTTTGAGCTTTATCTGCGTTTTAACGCGTAAAACAGCATAAAAACTGACGAAATTTTTATTATTCGTTTTTATTATATTGCGTCATTTGAACGATTTCAACGATCTAAAATGCTTGAAATGCTTATTTTAGCAAACAGCACGTTTTGAGCTTTAATCTGCGTTTTAACGCGTAAAACATAAAAACGACGAATTTTTTTATTCGTTTTTATAATATTGCTCTATTTGAACGATTTCAACGATCTAAAATGCTTGAAAATGCTTATTTTAGCAAAACAGCACGTTTGAGCTTTAATCTGCGTTTTAACGCGTAAAACAGCATAAAAACGACGAATTTTTATTATTCGTTTTTATTAATATTGCGTCTTTGAACGATTTCAACGATCTAAAATGCTTGAAAATGCTTATTTTAGAAAAACAGCACGTTTTGAGTTTTAATCTGCGTTTTAACGCGTAAAACAGCATAAAAACGACGAATTTTTTATTATTCGTTTTTATTAATATTGCTCTATTTGAACGATTTCAACGATCTAAAATGCTTGAAAATGCTTATTTTAGCAAAACAGCACGTTTTGAGCTTTAATCTGCGTTTTAACGCGTAAAACAGCATAAAACGACGAAATTTTTTATTATTCGTTTTTATTAATATTGCGTCTATTTGAACGATTTCAACGATCTAAAATGCTTGAAAATGCTTATTTTAGCAAAACAGCACGTTTTGAGCTTTAATCTGCGTTTTAACGCGTAAAACAGCATAAAACGACGAAATTTTTATTATTCGTTTTTATTATATTGCGTCTATTTGAACGATTTCAACGATCTAAAATGCTTGAAAATGCTTATTTTAGCAAAAACAGCACGTTTTGAGCTTTAATCTGCGTTTTAACGCGTAAAACAGCATAAAAACGACGAAATTTTTATTATTCGTTTTTATTATTATTGCGTCTATTTGAACGATTTCAACGATCTAAAATGCTTGAAAATGCTTATTTTAGCAAAACAGCACGTTTTGAGCTTTTAATCTGCGTTTTAACGCGTAAAACAGCATAAAACGACGAAATTTTTATTATTCGTTTTTTATTAATATTGCTTCTATTTGAACGATTTCAACGATCTAAAATGCTTGAAAAGCTTATTTAGCAAAACAGCACGTTTTGAGCTTTAATCTGCGTTTTAACGCGTAAAACAGCATAAAACGACGAATTTTTATTATTCGTTTTTATTAATATTGCGTCTATTTGAACGATTTCAACGATCTAAAATGCTTGAAAATGCTTATTTTACAAAACAGCACGTTTTGAGCTTTAATCTGCGTTTAACGCGTAAAACAGCATAAAACGACGAATTTTTTATTATTCGTTTTTATTAATATTGCTTCTATTTGAACGATTTCAACGATCTAAAATGCTTGAAAATGCTTATTTTAGCAAAACAGCACGTTTTGAGCTTTAATCTGCGTTTTAACGCGTAAAACAGCATAAAACGAGAATTTTATTATTCGTTTTTTAATATTGTCTATTTGAACGATTTCAACGATCTAAAAGGCTTGAAAATGCTTATTTTAGCAAAACAGCACGTTTTGAGCTTTAATCTGCGTTTTAACGCGTAAAACAGCATAAAAACGACGAAATTTTTATTATTCGTTTTTTATTAATATTCGTCTATTTGAACGATTTCAACGATCTAAAATGCTTGAAAATGCTTATTTTGCAAAACAGCACGTTTGAGCTTTAATCTGCGTTTTAACGCGTAAAAAGCATAAAACGACGAATTTTTATTATTCGTTTTTATTAATATTGCGTCCATTTGAACGATTTCAACGATCTAAAATGCTTGAAAATGCTTATTTTAGCAAAACAGCACGTTTTGAGCTTTAATCTGCGTTTTAACGCGGAAAACAGCATAAAAACGACGAATTTTTATTATTCGTTTTTTTATTATTATTGCTTCTATTTGAACGATTTCACGATCTAAAATGCTTGAAAATGCTTATTTTAGCAAAACAGCACGTTTTGAGCTTTAATCTGCGTTTTAACGCGTAAAACAGCATAAAACGACGAATTTTTTATTATTCGTTTTTTTAATATGCTTCTATTTGAACGATTTCAACGATCTAAAATGCTTGAAAATGCTTATTTTAGCAAAACAGCACGTTTGAGCTTTAATCTGCGTTTAACGCGTAAAACAGCATAAAACGACGAATTTTTATTATTCGTTTTTATTAATTTGCGTCTATTTGAACGATTTCATCGATCTAAAATGCTTGAAAATGCTTATTTTAGCAAAACAGCCTTTGAGCTTTAATCTGCGTTTTAACGCGTAAAACAGCATAAAACGACGAATTT
>NW_027047098.1:0-17445 GCF_025399875.1 Dalotia coriaria
GTTTTTTTTTAAAATTTTCTATTTGAACCCATTTCAAAAAGATCTAAAAGGCAGAAAATGCTTATTTTTGCAAAACAGCACGTTTTGAGCTTTTTTCCCGGTTTTTAACCCTAAAACGCTTTTAAAAAAGGCGAAATTTTTTTTATTCGTTTTTATTTTTTTTTGCGTCTTTTGAACGATTTCAACGATAAAATGCGAAAAACATTTTAGCAAAAAGCACGTTTGAGGGTTTAATTTTGCGTTTTTTAAAGCGTAAAACAGCATAAAACGACGAAATTTTTTTTTATTCGTTTTTTTTTTTTATTGCTTTTATTTGAACGATTTCAACGATCTAAAATGTTTGAAAATACTTTTTAGCAAAAAAGCCGTTTTGAACTTTAATTTTGCTTTTCGCGTAAAAAACATAAAAGGCGAATTTTTTTAAAAAATTCGTTTTTAAATTTAAATTGGGGTTTATTTTTAACGGGGTTTTTCAACCCAAAAAAATAAAAGGCGGGAAAATTGCTTTTAATTTTGCAAAACAAACAAAAAAGCGGGCTTTAATCTGCGTTTTAACGCGTAAAAAAGCTCCCCGAAATTTTTTTTCGTTTTTTTAATTTCCTTTTATTTGAACGATTTTCCAAACGATCCAAAAAAAGGGGAAAAAGCTTATTTTAGCAAAAAAGCCCTTTTTAGGGTTTTTCGCGTTTTTAACCCTAAAACAGCATAAAACGCGGGTTTTTTTATTCGTTTTTTTTTTTATTGCTCTGTTGGGCGTTTTAGCGACCCAAAAGCGAAAAAGTTTTTTTAGCAAAACAGCACGTTTTGGGCTTTTAATTTCCCTTTTAACGGTAAAACAGCATAAAAAGACAAAATTTTTTTTATTCGTTTTTTTTTTAATATTCTTCTTTTGAACGAATTCAACGATTTAAAAGCTTCCCAAAACATTTTGGGAAAACCAAAGTTTGGGCTTTTCTGCGTTTTCGGTAAAAAAGCATAAAACGACAAAAAATTTTTTTCGTTTTTTTTTTGCTCTGTTGAACATTTCAACGATCAAAATGGGGAAAAAATTTTGGGAAAACAACGTTTTAAAAGGGTTTTATTTTCGTTTTTAAAGCGTAAAACAGCATAAAAGACGGGGGTTTTTATTATTCGTTTTTATTTTTATTGCGTCTGTTGAACGATTTCCCCGATCTAAAATGCTTGAAAATGCTTATTTTTAGCAAAACAGCACGTTTGAGCTTTAATCTGCGTTTTAACGCGTAAAACAGCGTAAAACGACGAATTTTTTATTATTCGTTTTTATTAATATTGCTTCTGTTTGAACGATTTCAACGATCACAAATGGCGAAATTGCTTATTTTAGCAAAACAGCACGTTTGAGCTTTTGAAATAGCCGTTTTAACGTACGGCAACATAAAAACGACGAAATTTTTTGTTATTCGTTTTATTAATATTGCGTCTATTTGAACGATTTCCAGCGATCTAAAATGCTTGAAAATGCTTATTTTAGCAAAACAGCACGTTTTGAGCTTTAATCTGCGTTTTTAACGCGTAAAACAGCATAAAAATGACGAATTTTATATTATTCGTTTTTTATTAATATTGCTTCTGTTGAACGGTTCAACGATCTAAAATGTAGAAAAGTAAGCATTTTAGCCAAAACAGCGTTTTTGACTTTGCTGCGTTTTTAGCGGCGTAAAACATAAAACGACAGAATTTTTTATTATTGTTTTATTTTTATTGCGTCTATTTGAACGATTTCAATTAAAATGCTTGAAATTGCTTATTTTAGCGAAACAGCACGTTTTGAGCTTTAATCTGCGTTTTTAACGCGTAAAACAGCATAAAACGGTAGATTTTTTATTATTCGTTTTTAATATTGCTTCTGTTTGGAACTGATTTCAACGATCTAAAGCGCTGAAAATGCTTATTTTAGCAAAACAGCACGTTTGAGCTTTTATTCTGCGTTTTGCGTAAACAGCATAAAACGGCAGAAATTTTATTATTCGTTTTTATTAATATTGCGTCTATTTGAACGATTTCAACGATCTAAAATGGCGAAAATGTATTTTAGCGAGCGGCACGTTTGAGCTTTATTCTGCGTTTTAACGCGTAAAACATAAAACGACAGAATTTTTATTATTCGTTTTTTATTTTTATTGCGTCTATTTGAACGATTTCAACGATCTAAAATGCTTGAAAATGCTTATTTTAGCAAAACAGCTTTTACGTTTTGAGCTTTAATCTGCGTTTAACCCGTAAACAGCATAAAACGACGAATTTATTATTCGTTTTATTAATATTGCGTCTATTTGAACGATTTTCAACGATCTAAAATGCTTGAAAATGCTTATTTTAGCAAAACAGCACGTTTTGAGCTTTAATCTGCGTTTTATCGCGTAAACGGCATAAAACGACGAATTTTTTATTATTCGTTTTTATTAATATTGCTTCTATTTGAACGATTTCAGCGATCTAAAATGCTTGAGAAATCATTTTAGCAAACAGCACGTTTGAGCTTTTATTCCGCCGCGTTTTAGCGTAAAACAGCATAAAAACGACGAAATTTTTATTATTCGTTTTTTATTAATAATTTACTTTGCGTCTATTTGAACAATTTCAGCGATCTAAAATGCTTGAAAATGCTTATTTAGCAAAACAGCACGTTTGAGCTTTAATCTGCGTTTTAACGCGTAAAACAGCATAAAAATGACGAATTTTTTATTATTCGTTTTTATTAATATTGCAGCTTCATATTTAAACGGTTTCCAGCGATCTAAAATGCTTGAAAATGCTTATTTTAGCAAAACAGCACGTTTGAGCTTTAATCTGCGTTTTAACGCGTAAAACCAGAATAAAACGACGAAATTTTTATTATTCGTTTTTTTTTAATATTGCTTCTATTTGAACGATTTCAACGATCTAAAATGAAGTTTGAAAATGCTTATTTTAGCAAAACAGCACGTTTTTTTGAGCTTTAATCTGCGTTTTAACGCGTAAAACAGCATAAAACGACGAATTTTTATTATTCGTTTTTATTAATATTGCGTCTATTTGAAGACGGTTCAGCGATCGTCTTGCGAAAATGCTTATTTTAGCAAACAAGCACGTTTTGAGGAAGGCTTTATTCTGTGTTTTAACGCGTAAAACAGCATAAAAACGACAGAATTTTATTATTCGTTTTATTTTATTGAGTCTATTTGAACGATTCAACGACCTAAAGCTTGAAAATGCTTATTTTATGAAAACAGCACGTTTGAGCTTTTAATCTGCGTTTTAGTGTAAAACAACATAAAACGACAAATTTTTATTATTCGTTTTTATTAATATTGCTTCTATTTGAAAATTCAACGATTTAAAATGCTTCAAAATGCTTATTTTAGCAAACAGCACGATTTATTGCTTTAATCTGCGTTTTAACGCGTAAAGAGCAGCATAAAACGACAGAAATTTTTATTATTCGTTTTTTATTAATATTGCGTCTGTTGAACGATTTCGACGATCTAAATGCTTGAAAATGCTTATTTTAGCAAAAACAGCACGTTTTCGAGCTTTAATCAGCGTTTTAACGCGTAAAACAACATAAAAACGACGGAAATTTTATTATTCGTTTTTATTAATATTGCGCGTCCTGTTAGACGATTTCAACGATCCCAAATGCTTGAAAATGTATTTAGCAAAACAGCACGTTTTAATTTAATCTGCGTTTTAACGCGCGTAAAACAGCATAAAGGAAAATGACGAATTTTATATTATTCGTTTTATTAATATTGCTTCTATTTAAACGATTTCAACGATCTAAAATGGCGAAAATGCTTATTTTAGCAAAAACAGCACGTTTTGAGCTTTATTCTGCGTTTTAACGCGTAAAACAGCATAAAACGACGAATTTTTATTATTCGTTTTTATTTTTATTGCATCTATTTGAACGATTTCAACGATCTAAAATGCTTGGAAATTGCTTATTTTAGCAAAACAGCACGTTTTGAGCTTTAATCTGCGTTTTAACGCGTAAAACAGCATAAAAACGACGAAATTTTTATTATTCGTTTTTTTAATATTGCTTCTATTTGAACGGTTTCAACGATCTAAAACGCTTGAAAATGCTTATTTTAGCAAAACAGCGCATTTTA
This sequence comes from Dalotia coriaria, assembly GCF_025399875.1. NCBI lineage: Eukaryota > Metazoa > Arthropoda > Insecta > Coleoptera > Staphylinidae > Dalotia > Dalotia coriaria. The sequence goes on from NW_027047098.1 coordinate 4,116, forward strand.
CGAGGCTTTTATTCTGCGTTTTAACGCGTAAAACTTAACGCCAAAAACGACGAAATTTTTTATTATTCGTTTTATTTTTTATTGCGCGTCTATTTGAACGATTTCAACGATCTAAAATGCTTGAAAATGCTTATTTTAGCAAAACAGCACGTTTGAGCTTTATTCTGCGTTTAACGCGCGTGAAACAACATAAAACGACAGAATTTTTGTGTGGTTTTGTTTTATTGCGTCTATTTGAACGATTTCAGCGATCTAAAATGCTTGAAAATGCTTATTTTAGCAAAACAGCACGTTTGAGCTTTAATCAACGTTTTAACGCGTAAAACAGCATAAAACGACGAAATTTTTATTATTCGTTTTTATTATTAATATTGCGTCTATTTGAACGATTTCAACGATCTAAAATGCTTGAAAATGCTTATTTTAGCAAAACAGCACGTTTTGAGCTTTATTCTGCGTTTTAACGCGTAAAACGGCATAAAACGGCAGATTTTTTTTATTATTCGTTTTTATTAATATTGCTTCTATTTGGGCAATTTCAACGATCCCACAAATGCTTCAAATGCTTGGCAGCAAAACAGCACGTTTTGAGCTTTAATCTGCGTTTAGCGCGTAAAACAGCGAAAACGGCAGAAATTTTTATTATTCGTTTTTTTTTAATATTGCTTCTGTTGAACGATTTCAGCGATCTAAAACGCTTGAAAATGCTTATTTTAGCAAAACAGCGCGTTTTGAGCTTTATTCTGCGTTTTTAGCGTAAAACGGCATAAAACGACGAAGGAGATTTTTATTATTCGTTTTGTGCAGCCGTCTATTTGAACGGTTTCAACGATCTAAAATGCTTTGAAAATGCTTATTTTAGCAAAACAGCACGTTTGAGCTTTATTCTGCGTTTTAACGCGTAAAACAGCATAAAACGGCAAATTTTATTATTCGTTTTTATTTTATTGCGTCTGTTGAACGATTTCAGCTTGATCTAAAATGCTTGAAAGTACTTATTTTTAGCAAAACAGCACGTTTGAGCTTTTAATCACCTGCGTTTTAACGCGTAAAACAGCATAAAATGACGGTGGTGTTTTTGTGTCGTTTTATTAATGTGCTTCTATTTAAACGATTTCAACGATCTAAAATGCTTGAAAATGCTTATTTTAGCAAAACAGCACGTTTGAGCTTAATTTGCGTTTTAACGCGTAAAACAAAATTAAAAACGACGAAATTTTATTATTCGTTTTTTTTTTAATATTGCTTCTATTTGAACGATTTCAACGATTTAAAATGGTTAAGAAGAAAATGCTTATTTTGCTAGCAGCAAAACGGCACGTTTTGAGCTGTCGTTTTAACGCGTAAAACAGCATAAAACGACGAATTTTTATTATTCGTTTTTATTAATATTGCGTCTATTTGAACGATTTCAACGATCTAAAATGCTTGAAAATGCTTATTTTGTAGCAAAAGGAAACAGCACGTTTTTTGAGCTTTATTCTGCGTTTTAACGCGTAAAACAGCATAAAACGGCAAATTTTATTATTCGTTTTTATTTTTATTGCGTCTATTTGAACGATTTCAACGACCTAAAAAGCATGCTTATTTTTAGCAAAACAGCACGTTTGAGCGCAATCTGCGTTTTAACGTGTAAAACAGCGCGAAACGACAAATTTTATTATTCGTTTTTATTAATATTATTGCTTCTATTTGAACAGATTCAACGATTTAAAAATGCTTCAAAATGCTTATTTTGGCAAAACGGCACGATTTGAGCTTTAATCTGCGTTTAACGCGTAAAACAGCATAAAACGACGAAATTTTTATTATTCGTTTTATTAATAGTACGTCTATTTGAACGATTTCAGCGATCTAAAATGCTTGAAAATGCTTATTTTAGCAAAACAGCGTTTTGAACTTTATTCTGCATTTTAACGCGTAAAACAGCTTTATAAAACGACAGGAGATTTTTTTATTATTCGTTTTTATTTTTATTGCGTCTGTTGAACGATTTCAACGATCTAAAATGCTTGAAAATGCTTATTTTTAGCAAAACAGCACGTTTGAGCTTTAATCTGCGTTTAACGCGTAAAACAGCAAAAACGACGAATTTTTTTTATTATTCGTTTTTTATTAATATTGCGTCTGTTGAACGGTTTCAACGATCTAAAATGCTTGAAAATATACTTATTTTAGCAAAACAGCACGTTTTGAGCTTTAATCTGCGTTTTACTTTCAAAACTGCATAAAAACGGCAAATTTTATTTATTCGTTTTTATTAATATTGCCTCTATTTGAACGATTTCAAGCGATCTAAAATGGCGAAAATGCTTATTTTAGCGGCAAAACAGCGTTTGAGCTTTAATCTGCGGTTTAAGCGTAAACAGCATAAAACGACGAATTTATTATTCGATTTTATTATTATTGCGTCTGTTGAACGATTTCAACGATCTAAAATGCTTGAAAATGCTTATTTTAGCAAAACAGCACGTTTTGAGCTTTAATCTGCGCGTTTAACGCGTAAAACAGCATAAAAACGACGAATTTTTATTATTCGTTTTTATTAATGTTAGCTTCCTATTTGAACGGTCAGCGTCGTCTTGAAATGCTTATTTTAGCAAAACGGCACGTTTTGAGCTTTTATTCTGCGTTTTAACGCGTAAAACAGCATAAAACGACGAATTTTTATTATTCGTTTTTTTATTAATATTGCGTCTATTTGAACGATTTCAACGATCTAAAATGCTTGAAAATGCTTATTTTAGCAAAACAGCGTTTGAGCTTTAATCTGCGTTTTAACGCGTAAAACAGCATAAAACGACGAAATTTTTTATTATTTCGTTTTTTTTATTAATGTGCTTCTATTTGAACGATTTCAACTTGATCTAAAATGCTTGAAAATGCTTATTTTAATAAAACAGCACGTTTGAGCTTTAATCTGCGTTTTAACGTAAAACAACATAAAAACGTCAATTTTTTATTATTCGTTTTTATTAATATTGCATCTATTTGAAAGACGATTTCAACGATCTAAAATGCTTGAAAATGCTTATTTTAGCAAAACAGCACGTTTTTTGAGCTTTGTTCTGCGTTTAACGCGTAAACAGCATAAAACGACGAAATTTTTATTATTCGTTTTTTATTTTTATTGCGTCTATTTGAACGATTTCAACGATCTAAAATGATTGAAAAATGCTTATTTTAGCAAAACAGCGTTTTGGGCTTTTCATCGGCGTTTTGCGCGTAAAAACAGCATAAAGACGAAATTTTATTATTTGTTTTTTTATTAATATTGCGTCTATTTGAACGATTTCAACGATCCTAAAATGCTTGAAAATGCTTATTTTATAAAACCAGCACGTTGCGAGCTTTAATCTGCGTTTTAACGCGTAGAAACAGCAAAAACGACAAAGATTTTTATTATTTGTTTTTGTTAATATTGCTTCTATTTGAACGATTTCAACGATCTAAAATGTGAAAATGCTTATTTTAGCAAACAGCACGTTTTGAGCTTTAATCTGCGTTTTTAACGCGTAAAACGAACATAAAACGGCAATTTTTATTATTCGTTTTATTAATATTGCATCTATTTGAACAGTTTCAGCGATCTAAAGATGCTTGAAAATGCTTATTTTAGCCGAAACAGCACGTTTGAGGCTTTTATTCTGCGTTTAACGCGTAAAACAGCATAAAAACGACGAAATTTTTATTATTGTTTTTATTTTTATTGCGTCTATTTAAACATTTCAACGATCGTGCTTGAAAATGCTTATTTTAGCAAACAGCGCCGATTCGAGCTTTAATCTGCGTTTTAACGCGTAAAACATCATAAAACGACGGGAATTTTTACTATTCGTTTTATTAATATTGCGTCTATTTGAACGATTTCAGCGATCTAAAATGCTTGAAAATGCTTATTTTAGCAAAACAGCGCGATTTTGAGCTTTATTCTGCCGCATATTAACGCGTAAAACAGCATAAAACGACGAAATTTTATTATTCGTTTTTTTATTTTTATTACGTCTATTTGAACGATTTCAACGATCTAAAATGCTTGAAAATGCTAATTTTAGCAAAACAGCACGCGTTTTGAGCTTTTAATCTGCGTTTTTAACGCGTAAAACAGCATAAAACGACGAATTTTTATTATTCGTTTTTTATTAAATATTGCGTCTATTTGAACGATTTCAACGATCTAAAATGCTTGAAAATGCTTATTTTAGCAAAACAGCGTTTTGGCGAGGCTTTGTCTGCGTTCTAACGCGTAAAACAGCATAAAAACGACGAATTTTTATTATTCTTTTTTTATTAATATTGCTTCTATTTGAACGATTTCGCGTCTAAAATGCTTGAAAATAGCATTTTTAAAAGCAAAACAGCACGTTTTGAGCTTTAATCTGCGTTTAACGCGTAAAACAGCATAAAAATGACGAATTTTTTTATTATTCGTTTTATTAATATTGCGCGTCTATTTGAACGATTTCAACGATCTAAAATGCTTGAAAAATACTTATTTAGCAAAACAGCACGTTTTGAGCTTTAATCTGCGTTTTTAACGCGTAAAACAGCATAAAACGACAAGAAATTTTATTATTCGTTTTTATTAATATTGCTTCATATTTGAACGATTTCAACGATCACAAAATGCTTGAAAATGCTTATTTTAGCAAAACAGCACACGTTTTGAGCTTTATTCTACGTTTTAACGCGTAAAACAGCCTAAAACGACGAAATTTTTTTTATTCGTTTTTATTAATATTGCGTCTATTTGAACGATTTCAACGATCTAAAATGCTTGAAAATGCTTATTTTAGCAAAACAGCACGTTTGAGCTTTAATCTGCGTTTAACGCGTAAAACAGCAAAAAAGCAATTTTTTATTTTTTTTTTAATATTGCTTCTATTAAACGATTTCAACGATTAAAATGTTTTGAAAATGCTTATTTTAGCAAACAGCACGTTTGAGCTTTAATCTGCGTTTTAACGTAAAACAGCATAAAACGACGAATTTTTATTATTTTTTTTTTTTGCTTCTATTTGAACGATTTTCATCATTTAAAAGCTTGAAAATGCTTATTTAGCAAAACAGCACGATTTTGAGCTTTTATCTGCGTTTTAACGCGTAAAAACATAAAACGAGAAATTTTTATTATTCGTTTTTTTAATATTCGTCATTTAACGATTTCAACGATCTAAAATGCTTGAAAATGCTTATTTTAGCAAAACAGCACGTTTTGAGCTTTATCTGCGTTTAACGCGTAAAACATAAAAACGACGAATTTTTATTATTCGTTTTTATTATTATTGCGTTATTTGAACGATTTCACGATTAAAATGCTTGAAAATCTTATTTTACAAAACAGACGTTTGGTTTACAATACACGTTTTAACGCGTAAAACAGCATAAAACGAAATTTTTATTATTGTTTTTATTAATTGCGTCTATTTGAACGATTTCAGCGATCTAAATGCTTGAAAATGCTTATTTTGCAAAACAGCGATTTGAGCTTTAATCTGCGTTTTAACGCGTAAAACAGCATTAAACGACAAATTTTTATTTGTTTTTTAAATATGCTTTATTTGAACGATTTCAACGACTAAAATGCTTGAAAATGCTTATTTTAGCAATACATTATTTTGAGCTTTTAATCGTTTAGCGTAAAAGCGATAAAACGAAGCGAAATTTATATCGTTTTTATTAATATTAGCTCTATTTAACGATTCAACGATTAAAATGCTTAAATACTTATTTTTGAAACAGCACGTTTGAGCTTTAATCTGCGTTTTAAGGTAAAACAGCATAAAACGCAAATTTTTATTATTCGTTTTTATTAATATTACTCTTTTGAACGATTTCACGATCTAAAATGCTTGAAAATGCTTATTTTAGCAAAACAGCACGTTTTGAGCTTTAATCTGCGTTTTAACGCGTAAAACAACATAAAACGACGAATTTTTATTATTCGTTTTTATTAATATTGCGTCTATTTGAACGATTTCAACGATCTAAAATGCTTGAAAATGCTTATTTTAGCAAAACAGCACGTTTTGAGCTTTTAATCTAGCGTTTTAACGCGTAAAACAACATAAAACGACAATTTTATTATTCGTTTTTATTAATATTGCTCTATTTGAACGATTTCACGATCTAAAATGCTTGAAAATGCTTATTTTAAAACAGCACGTTTTGAGCTTTTATTAGCGTTTTAACGCGTAAAACGCTAAAACGACGAAATTTTATTATTGTTTTTATTAATATTGCTCTATTTGAACGTTTCACGATCAAAATGCTTGAAAATGCTTTTTTAGCAAAACAGCCGTTTTGAGCTTTTAATCTGCGTTTAACGCGTAAAACACATAAAACACGAATTTTTATTATTCGTTTTTTTTTTATTGCGTCTATTTGAACGGTTTCGACGATCTAAAATGCTTGGGAAAAAGTTTTTGGGGGAAAAAAGCACGTTTTGAGCTTTTTAAACTGCGTTTTTTAAAGCGTAAAACAGCATAAAAAAAAAGAATTTTTTTTTCGTTTTTAAATTTAAAATTTTGGGGCCCCGGGGAAAGGTTTCAACGATCAAAAAGCTTGAAAATGCTTATTTTAGCAAAAAAGCACGTTTTTAGCTTTAATCCCGCGTTTTTAAAGCGTAAAACAAACATAAAAAAAGATGGGTTTTTTTTTTTTCGTTTTTATTAAATTTCTTCTTTTGGGGCGTTTCAACGACTAAAAAAACGGGAAAAAGTTATTTTAAAAACAGCCCTTTTGAAAACTTTTTTAAACTGCGTTTTAACGCGTAAAAAACATAAAAAAACGACGAATTTTTTATTTTTTTTTTATTAATTTGCGCCCCCCTTTTAACGTTTTAACGATCTAAAATGCTTGGAAAACTTAAGCAAAACGGGACGTTTTGAGCTTTTTAAACAGCGTTTTAAAAGCGTAAAACAGCATAAAAAAGACAATTTTTTTTTTTATCGTTTTTATTAATATTGCGTCTTTTTTGAACGTTTCAGCGCTTTAAAAAGCTTGGGAAAAAGCTTATTTTAGCAAAACAGCACGTTTTTAGTTTTTAAACAGCCCTTTTTAAAAACCCTAAAACAACATAAAAAAAGAAATTTTTATTATTTGTTTTTTTTAATATTGCGTCTATTTGAACGGTTTTAATGATCTAAAAAAGCTTTTAAAATGCTTATTTTTGGGAAAACAACGTTTTTTAATTTTTAAAACCCCCCCTTTTTTAAAGCGTTAAAAAAGCAAAAAAAAAAAATTTTTATTATTCGTTTTTTTTAATATTGTTTATTTGAAACGGTTTTAACGATCTTGGGGAAAATGTTTTTTTTTAGGAAACAGCACGTTTTGAGGGAAAACTGCGTTTTTAAAGCGTAAAAAAGCATAAAAAAGACGAAATTTTTTTTTCGTTTTAAATTTAAAATTTTCGTCTATTAAAAGATTTCAACGATCAAAATGGGGAAAACTTTTTTTTCAAAACAGCACGTTTTTAGCTTTTATTCTGCGAACGCGTAAAACAGCATAAAAACGACGAAATTTTTTTTATTCGTTTTTTTTTTATTGCCCTCTATTTGAACGATTTCAACGATCTAAAATGCTTGAAAATGCTTATTTTTGGGAAAAACAGCACGTTTTTAGCTTTTTAAACTGCGTTTTTTAAAGGGGGTAAAACAGCATAAAAAAAGACGAATTTTTTTTTTATTCGTTTTTATTAATATTGGGGTCCCCTTTGAACGATTTTTCCCCGATTTAAAAAGCCCGAAAATGCTTATTTTAAAACAAAACAGCACGTTTTTAGCTTTTTTTCTGCGTTTTTAAAGCGTAAAACAGCCAAAAAACGACGAAATTTTATTATTTGTTTTTTTTTTTGCGTCTATTTAAACGGTTTCAACGATCTAAAATGGGGAAAAGCTTATTTTACAAAACAGCTGATTGAGCTTTAATCTGCGTTTTTAAAGCGTAAAACATCATAAAAAAGACGAAATTTTTATTATTCGTTTTTTTATTAATATTTTCGTCTATTTGAACGATTTCAACGTTTTAAAAAAGGGGAAAATGCTTTATTTTAGCAAAACAGCACGTTTTGAGCTTTATTCGGGGGTTTTAAAGCGTAAAACAGCAAAAAACGACGAAATTTTTATTATTCGTTTTTATTTTTTCGTCTATTTGAACGGTTTCAACGATCTAAAATGCTTGAAAAAACTTATTTAGCAAAACAGCACGTTTGAGCTTTAATCTGCGTTTTGGCGTAAACAGCATAAAACGACGAATTCTTTATTATTCGTTTTTACACATTGCTTCTATTTGGAACGATTTCAACGATCTAAAATGCTTGAAAAATGCTTATTTTAGCAAAACAGCACGTTTTGAGCTTTAATCTGCGTTTTAATCGCGTAAAACAGCATAAAATGACGAATTTTTTTATTATTCGCTTTGCCAATATTGCGTCTATTTGAACGATTTCAACGATCTAAAAATGTTTGAAAAATGCTTATTTTAGCAAAACAGCATCAAGTTTCTTTAATCTGCGTTTTAACGCGTAAAACAGCATAGACGAAATTTTTATTATTCGTTTTATTAATATTGCTTCTATTTGAACGATTTCAACGATCTAAAATGCTTGAAAATGCTTATTTTAGCAAAACAGCATCGTTTTGAGCTTTATTCTGCGTTTTAATGCGTAAAACAGCTCTAAAAACGACGAAATTTTTACATTATTCCGTTTTTATTAATATTGCGTCTATTTGAACACCATCTAAAATGCTTGAAAATGCTTATTTTAGCAAACAGCACGTTTTGCGCTTTAATCTGCGTTTAACGCGTAAAACAGCATAAAAATGACGAATTTTTATTATTCGTTTTTATTAATATTGCTTTATATTTAAAACGATTTCAACGTATCTAAAAATGCTTGAAAAATGCCATTTTAGCAAAACAGCACGCTTTGAGCTTTAATCTGCGTTTTAACGCGTAAAACAGCATAAAACGACGAAATTTTATTATTCGTTTTTTTTTTAATATTGCTTCGGCTTGAACGATTTCAACGATCTAAAATGTTTGAAAATGCTTATTTTAGCAAACAGCACGTTTTGAGCTTTAATCAGCGTTTTAACGCGTAAAACAGCATAAAAAGACGAAATTTTTATTATTTGTTTTATTAATATTGCGTCTATTTGAACGATTTCAACGATCTAAAATGCTTGAAAATGCTTATTTTGCGCAAAACAGCATGTTTTGAGCTTTAATCTGCGTTTTAACGCGTAAACAGCATAAAACGACGAAATTTTTATTATTCGTTTTGGTTAATATTGCGTCTATTTGAACGATTTCAACGATCTAAAATGCTTGAAAATGCTTTATTTTAGCAAAACAGCACGTTTTGAGCTTTATTCTGCGTATTAACGCGTAAAACAGCATAAAAACGACGAAATTTTATTATTCGTTTTTATTTTTATTACGTCTATTTGAACGATTTCAACGACGCACAAGCTTGAAATGTTTATTTTAGCAAAACAGCACGTTTGAGCTTTAATCTGCGTTTTACCCGCAAAACAGCATAAAACGACGAAATTTTTTATTATCTTCGTTTTTAATATTACGTATTTGAACGATTTCAACGATCTAAAACGCTTGAAAATGCTTATTTTAGCAAAACAGCACGTTTGAGCTTTATTCTGCGTTTTAACGCGCAAACAGCATAAAAACGACGAAATTCTTTTTATTATTTGTTTTATTTTATTGCGTCTATTAAACGATTTCAACGATCTAAAATGCTTGAAATGCTTATTTTAGCAAAACAGCATGATTCGAGCTTTTAATCTGCGTTTTAACGCGTAAAACATCATAAAAACGACGAAATTTTTATTATTCGTTTTTATTAATATTGCGTCTATTTGAACGATTTCAACGATCTAAAATGCTTGAAAAATGCTTATTTTGTAGCAAAAACAGCACGTTTTGAGCTTTATTCGCGTATTAACGCGTAAAACAGCATAAAAACGACGAAATTTTACGGCTCCGTTTTATTTTTATTACGTCTATTTGAACGATTTCAACGATCTAAAAATGCTTGAAAATGCTTATTTTAAAGCAAAACAGCACGTTTTGAGCTTTTAATCTGCGTTTAACGCGCAAAACAGCATAAAAACGACGAATTTTATTATTCGCTTTTTATTAATATTGCTTCATTTGGAACGATTTCAACGATCAAAAATGCTTCTGAAAAATGCTTATTTAGCAAAAACAGCACGTTTTGAGCTTTTAATCTGCGTTTTAACGCGCAAAACAGCATAAAATGACGAATTTTTTATTATTCGTTTTATTAATATTGCGTCTATTTGGAACGATTTCAACGATCTAAAATGCTGAAAATGCTTATTTTAGCAAACAGCATCGTTTTGAGCTTTAATCTGCGTTTTAACGCAAACAGCATAAAAACGACGAAATTTTTATTATTCGTTTTATTAATATTGCTTCTATTTGAACGATTTCAACGATCTAAAATGCTGTACGCTTATTTTACAAAACAGCACGTTTTGAGCTTTATTCTGCGTTTTAACGCGTAAACAGCCTAAAAACGACGAAATTTTATTATTCGTTTTTTATTAATATTGCGTCTATTTGAACGATTTCAACGATCTAAAATGCTTGAAAATGCCTGAAAACAGCATCGTTTTGCGCTTTAATCTGCGTTTTAACGCGTAAAACAGCATAAAAATGACGAATTTTTTTATTATCGCTTTTGCCAATATTATTTATATTTAAAACGATTTCAACGATCTAAAAAATGCTTGAAAATGTTTATTTTAGCAAAACAGCACGTTTTGAGCTTTAACTGCGTTTTAACGCGTGCTACATAAAAAACGACGAAATTTTTATTATTCGTTTTAATATTGCTTCTATTTGAACGATTTCAACGATCTAAAACGCTTGAAAATGTTTATTTTAAAGCAAAACAGCACGTTTGAGCTTTATTCCCGTTTTAACGCGTAAAACAGCATAAAACGTGACGAAATTTTTATTATTCGTTTTTTATTTTGCCGTTCATTTGAACGATTTCAACGATCTAAAATGCTTTGTTGCTGGTTTTAGCAAAAACAGCACGTTTGAGTTTTATTCTGCGTTTTAACGCGTAAAACAGCATAAAAAACGACGAAATTTTATTATTCGTTTTATTTTATTGCGTCTATTTGAACGATTTCAACGATCTAAAATGCTGGAAAATGCTTTTATTTTAGCAAAACAGCAACCGTTTCTTTGCTTAACCGCTTTAACGCGTAAAACAGCATAAAAGACGAAATTTTATTATTTGTTTTTGTACAATACGGCGTCGGTCGAACGATTTCAAAATGATCGTGCTTAAATGCCGACGCAGCAAAACAGCACGTTTTGAGTTTTAATTCCGTTTCTTTAACGCGTAAAACAGCATAAAACGACGAATTTTTTTTTATTATTTGTTTTGTTATTGCTTCATTTGAACGATTTCAACGATCTAAACGCTGTTCGGTCGGCAAAACAGCACGCGATTTGAGCTTTTAATCTGCGTTTAACGCGTAAAACAGCATAAAAAACGACGAAATTTTTATTATTCGTTTTGCCAATATTGCGTCTATTTAAACGATTTCAACGATCTAAAATGCTTGAAAATGCTATTTTAGCAAAACAGCACGTTTTTGAGCTTTATTCTGCGTTTAACGCGTAAAACAGCATAAAAAACGACGAAATTTTTATTATTCGTTTTTATTTTTATTGCGTCTATTTGAAACGATTTCGACGATCTAAAATGCTGGAAAATGTTTATTTTAGCAAAACAGCACGTTTTGAGTTTAATCTGCGTTTTAACGCGTAAAAACAGCATAAAAACGACGAATTTTTATTATTCGTTTTTATTAATATTGCGTCTATTTGAACGATTTCAACGATCTAAATGCTGAAAATGCTTATTTTAGCAAAACAGCATCGTTTTGAGTTTTAATCTGCGTTTTAACGCGTAAAACAGCATAAAAAACGACGAATTTTTTTTTATTATTCGTTTTTTTATTAATATTGCTTCTATTTGAACGATTTCAACGATCTAAAATGCTTGAAAAATGCTTATTTTAAAGCAAAACAGCACGTTTTGAGCTTTATTCCCGTTTTAACGGCAAAACAGCATAAAACGACGAAATTTTTATTATTCGTTTTTATTAATATTGCTTCTATTTAAAACGATTTCAACGATCTAAAAATGTTTGAAAATGCTTATTTTGCGCAAAACAGCACGTTTTGAGCTTTAATCTGCGTTTTAACGCGTAAAACAGCATAAAAACGACGAAATTTTTATTATTCGTTTTTTATTAATATTGCTTCTATTTGAACGATTTCAACGATCTAAAAATGCTTGAAAATGCTTATTTTTGGCCCAAAAAAGACGTTTTTTAGCTTTAATCTGCGTTTTAACGCGTAAAAAAAGCATAAAAAACGACGACATTTTTATTACCCGTTTTTTTTTAATATTGCGTCTATTTTTAAAATGATTTTTAAAGGGTCTAAAATGCTTTTTAAAAAGCTTTTTTTTTAGCAAAAAAAGACGTTTTGAGCTTTAACGCGTTTTAACGCGAAAAAAGCATAAAAAGACGGGGAAATTTTTTTTTGTTTGTTTTTATTAATATTGCGGGCTATTTGAACGATTTCCCCAAAGATCTAAAATGCTTGAAAATGCTTATTTTAGCAAAAAAAGCACGATTTGAGTTTTAAACTGCGTTTTAAGGGAAAACAGCATAAAAAAACGAAATTTTTATTATTGTTTTTATTAATATTGCGTCTATTTGAACGATTTCAACGATCTTAAAAAAGCTTGAAAAAAGCTTTTTTTTAGCAAAACCGCACGTTTTTTAGCTTTATTCTGCGTTTTAACGCGTAAAACAGCATAAAAAAGACGAAATTTTTTTTTTATTCGTTTTTATTTTTATTGCGTCTAGGGAAAGATTTCGACGATCTAAAAAGCTTGAAAATGCTTTTTTTAGCAAAAAAAGCAGTTTTGGTTTTTAAACTGCGTTTTTAACCCTAAAACAAACATTAAAAAAGACGAATTTTTTTTTTATTCGTTTTTTTTAATATTGCGTCTATTTGAAGATTTCCCAAGGGTTAAAATGCTTTTAAAATGTTTTTTTTTAGCAAAAACAGCAAGTTTTGAGCTTTAATCTGCGTTTTTTAAAGCGTAAAAAAGCATAAAAACGATGAATTTTTTTTATTCGTTTTTATTAATATTGCTTCTATTTGAACGATTTCAACGATCTGTTTGAAAAAGCCTATTTTAGCAAAAAAGCACGTTTTGAGTTTAATCTGCGTTTTAACGCGTAAAACA
>NW_027047099.1:0-17419 GCF_025399875.1 Dalotia coriaria
AGTAAAGCTCAAAACGTGCTGTTTTGCTAAAATAAGCATTTTCAAGCATTTTTAGATCGTTGAAATCATTCAAATAGAAGCAATAATAATAAAAAACGAATAATGTACCGTCATTTTTATGCTGTTTTACGCGTTAAAACGCAGGATTAAAGCTCAAAACGTGCTGTTTTGCTAAAATAAGCATTTTCAAAGCATTTTAGATCGCTGAAATCGTTCAAATAGACGCACAATATTAATAAAAAAACGCAATAATAAAAAATTTCGTCAGCAGCAGCAAGCTGTTTTACGCGTTAAAACGCAGACAAAGCTCAAACGTGCTGTTTTGCGCAAAATACATTTTCAAGCATTTTAGATTCTGCTGAAATCATTCAAATAGAAGCAATAATAATAAAAAAAACGAATAATAAAAAATTCGTCATTTTTATGTTGCCGTTTTACGCGTTAAACGCAGATTAAAAGCTCAAAACGTGCTGTTTTGCTAAAAATAAGCATCAAGCACGCAGATCGTTGAAATTCGTTCAAATAGACGCAATATTAATAAAACGAATAATAAAAATTTCGTCGTTTTATGCTGTTTTACGCGTTAAAACGCAGATTAAAGCTCAAAATCTGTTTTACTAAAATAAGCATTTTCAAGCATTTTAGATCGTTGAAATCGTTCAAATAGAAGCAATATTAATAAAAACGAATAATAAAAATTCGTCGTTTTATGCTGTTTTACGCGTTAAAGGCAGATTAAAAGCTCAAAACGTGCTGTTTTGCTAAAATAAGCATTTTCAAGCATTTTAGATCGTTGAAATCGTTCAAATAGAAGCAATATTAATAAAAGCGAATAATAAAATTCTCGTCGTTTTATGATGTTTTACGCGTTAAAAACGTGCAGATTAAAGCTCAAACGTGCTGTTTTGCTAAAATAAGCATTTTCAAGCATTTTAGATCGTTGAAATCGTTCAAATAGACGCAATATTAATAAAAAACGAATAATAAAATTTCGTCGTTTTTATGCTGTTTTACGCGTTAAAACGCAGACAAAAGCTCTCAAAAACGTGCTGTTTTTGCTAAAAAATAAGCATTTTCAAGCATTTTAGATCGCTGAAATCGTCTCTTTCAAATAGAAGCAATATTAATAAAACGAATAGCCAAAAATTCGTCGTTTTCGGCGCCGTTTTACGCGTTAAAAGGCAGACAAAGCTCAAAACGTGCCGTTTTGCTAAAATAAGCATTTTTCAAGCATTTTGTGATCGTTGAAATGTTCAAATAGAAGCAATATTAATAAAAGCGAATAATAATAAAATTTCGTCGTTTTTATGATGTTTTACGCGTTAAAACTCAGATTAAAGCTCAAACGTGCTGCTGTTTTGCTAAAATAAGCATTTTCAAGCATTTTATCGTTGAAATGTTCAAATAGAAGCAATATTAATAAAAACGAATAATAAAAATTCGTCGTTTTATGCTGTTTTACGCGTTAAAACGCAGATTAAAGCTCAAATGCTGTTTTGCTGCTAAAATAAGCATTTTCAAGCATTTTGTGATCGTTGAAATCGCCCTCAAATAGATGCAATATTAATAAAACCAATAATAAAAATTTCGTCGTTTTATGCTGTTTTACGCGTTAAAATCGCAGATTAAAAGCTCAAAACGCTGTTTTGCTAAAATCAGCAATTTCAAGTATTTTAGATCGCGAAATCGTCTTTCAAATAGACGCAATAAAATAAAAACGAATAATAAAAATTTCGTCGTTTTTATAAGTTAGTTTCGGCCGCTAAAACGCAGTATGCCTCCCAAAACGCCGTTTGCTAAAATAAAGCATTTCAAGCATTTGGACGTTTAAACCGTTCAAATAGAAGCAATAATGATAAAACGAATAAAAAATTTCTCCGCCTTTATGCCGCGTTAAACGCAGCAGCAGATTAAAAAGCTCCAAAACGTGCTGCTCGCTAAAAATAAGCATTTTCAAAGCATTTTAAACCGTTGAAATCGTTCAAATAGACGCAACATTAATAAAAACGCAAATGGCCAAAAATTTCGTCGTTTTTATGCTGTTTTACGCGTTAAAACGGTGATTAAAGCTCAAAACGTGCTGTTTTGCTAAAATAAGCATTTTCAAGCATTTTAGGATCGCTGAAATCACCGTTCAAATAGAAGCAATAATAAAAACGAATAATGTAAAAATTCGTCGTTTTATGCTGTTTTACGCGTTGTGCTGGCAGATTAAAAGCTCAAAACGTGCTGTTTTGCTAAAATAAGCATTTTCAAGCATTTTAGGATCGCTGAAATCGTTCGCTAAAAAGAAGCACACATAATAAAAAGCGAATAATAAAAATGTCGTTTGATGCGTTTTACGCGTTAAAACGCAGATTAAAAGCTCAAACGTGCTGTTTTGCTAAATAAGCATTTTCAAGCATTTTTTTAGATCGTTGGAAATCGTTCAAATAGAAGCAATATTAATAAAAAACGAATAATAAAAAAAATCTTCGTCGTTTTATGCTGTTTTACGCGTTAAAAAACGCAGATTAAGCTCAAAACGTGCCGTTTTGCTAAAATAAGCATTTTCAAGCATTTTAGATCGTTGAAATCGTTCAAATAGACGCAATATTAATAAAACAAATAATAAAAATTTCGTCGTTTTTATGCTGTTTTACGCGTTAAAACGCTGTGGATTAAAGCTCAAACGTGCCGCTCGCCAAAAATAAGCATCACGCGACGTAGATCGTTGAAATCGTTCAGCCAGACGCGCAATATTAATAAAAACGAATAATAAAAATTCGTCGTTTTATGCTGTTTTACGCGTTAAAACGCAGATTAAAGCTCCTCAAAACGTGCTGCTGTTTTGCTAAAATAAGCATTTTCAAGCATTTTAGATCGTTGAAATCGTTCAAATAGAAGCAATATTAATAAAACGAATAATAAAAATTCGTCGTTTTATATTGTTTTACGCGTTAAAACGCAGATTAAAAGCTCAAAAACGTGCTGTTTTGCTAAAATAAGCATTTTCAAGCATTTTAGATCGTTGAACCGTTCAAATAGAAGCAATATTAATAAAACGAATAATAAAAATTTCGTCGTTTTATGCTGTTTTACGCGTTAAAAACGCAGATTAAAAGCTCAAAACGTGCTGTTTTGCTAAAATAAGCATTTTCAAGCATTTTAGATCGTTGAAATCGTTCAAATAGAAGTAATATTAATAAAAAAAAACGAATAATAAAAAATTCGTCGTTTTATGCTGTTTTACGCGTGTTAAAAACGCAGATTAAAGCTCAAAACGTGCTGTTTACAAAATAAGCATTTTCAAGCATTTTTAGATCGTTGAAATCGTCTCAAATAGACGCAATAAAAATAAAAACGAATAATAAAAATTTCGTCGTTTTATGTTGTTTTACGTGTTAAAACGCAGAATAAAGCCTCAAAACGTGCTGTTTTGCTAAAATAAGCATTTTCAAGCATTTCGACCAAGCTGAAATCGTTCAAATAGACGCGCAATACAATAAAAACGAATAATAAAATTTCGTCGTTTTATGCTGTTTTACGCGTTAAACGCAGATTAAAGCCTTCCAAATCGTGCTACTGTTTTGCTAAAATAAGCATTTTCAAGCATTTTAAATCGTTGAAGTCGTTCAAATAGAAGCAATATTAATAAAAACGAATAATAAAAAAATTCGTCGTTTTATGTTGCCGCGTTAAACGCAGATTGCCTCAAAAACGCGCTGTTTTTGCTAAAATAAGCATTTCGCTTTTAGATCAAGCTAAAATCGTTCAACAGACGCAATAAAATAAAACGAATAATGTACCCCCGGACGCTTTTATGCCGTTTTACGCGTTAAAACGCAGAATAAAGCTCAAACGTGCTGTTTTGCTAAAATAAGCATTTTTCAAAGCATTTTGTGATCGTTGAAATCGTCTTCAAATAGACGCAATATTAATAAAAAAACGAATAATAAAAAAAAATTCGTCGTTTTTCGTTTTACGCCAAAACGCATCGTGCTCAAAACGCAAAAGCCGTTTTGGCTAAAATAAGCATTTTCAAGCATTTTAGATCGTTGAAATCGTTCAACAGCTTTTCTTTTCGAATATTAAAAACCCAAATACAAAATTCTCGTCGTTTTATGCTGTTTTACGCGTTAAAAACGCAGATTAAAAGCTCAAAACGTGCTGCTTTTGCTAAAATAAAGCATTTTCGCGCATTTTAGATGGTTGAAATCGTTTAAATAGAAGCTTTCAACATTAATAAAAATCTAATAATAAAAAATTCGTCATTTTATGCCGTTTTACGCTGCCAAAACGCAGACAAGTCAAAACGCAGCCGCCCTGTTAAAACAAGCATTTTCAAACATTTTGGGATCGTTGAAATCGCGGTTCAAATAGAAGCAATATTAATAAAAAACGAATGTAACAAAAAATTCGCCGTTTTTATGCTGTTTTACGCGTTAAAACGCAGATTAAAAGCTCAAAAACGTGCCGTTTTGCTAAAACGTAAGGGATGCCAAGCATTTTAGATCGTTGGAAATCGTTCCTTTCAAATAGATGCGCAATATAATAAAAAAAACGAATAATAAAAATTTCGTCGTTTTTATGCTGTTTTACGCGTTAAACGCAGATTAAAAGCTCGGTAAACGTGCTGTTTTGCTAAATAAGCATTTTCAAGCATTTTAGATCGTTGAAACGTTCAAATAGAAGCAATATTAATAAAAAACGAATAATAAGAAATCGTCGCTTTATAAGCGTTTTACGTTAAACGCAGATTAAAAGCCTTCAAAGCGTGGTGTTTTGCTAAAATAAGCATTTTCAAGCATTTTAGACCGTTGAAATCGTTCAACAGACGCAATAAAAATAAAAAAAACGAATAATAAAATTTCGTCGTTTTATGCTGTTTTACCGCGTTAAAACGCAGAATAAAAGCTCAAAACGTGCTGTTTTGCTAAAATAAGCATTTTCAAGCATTTTAGATCGTTGAAATCGTTCAAATAGACGCAATATTAATAAAAAAAAACGAATAATAAAATTCCCGTCGTTTTATGCCGTTTTACGCGTTAAAACGCAGATTAAAGCTCAAATCGTGCTGTTTTGCTAAAATAAGCATTTTCAAGATTTTAGATCGCTGGAAATCGTTCAAATAGAAGCAATATTAATAAAAGCGAATAATGTACTCTCGTCGTTTTATGATGTTTTACGCGTTAAACGCGCAGATTAAAAGCTCAAAACGTGCTGTTTTGCTAAAATAAGCATTTTCAAGCATTTTAGATCGTTGAAATCGTTCAAATAGAAGTTTATATTAATAAAAACGAATAATAAAAATTCGTCGTTTTATGCTGTTTTTACGCGTTAAAACGCAGATTAAAAGCTCAAAACGTGCTGTTTTGCTAAAAATAAGCATTTTCGCCATTTTAGATCGTTGAAATCGTTCAAATAGACGCAAATATTAATAAAAACAAATAATGTACCCTCGTCGTTTTATGCTGTTTTACGTTAAAACGCTGATTACAAATTCAAAACGTGCTGTTTTGCTAAAATAAGCATTTTCAAGTATTTTAGGATCGTTGAAATCGTTCAAATAGAAGCAATATTAATAAAAACGAATAATAAAAAACGTCGTTTTTATGTTGTTTTACGCGTTAAACGCAGATTAAAAGCTCAAAACGTGCTGTTTTGCTAAAAATAAGCATTTTCGCTTTTAGATCGTTGAAATCGTTCAAATAGACGCAATAAAAACAAAAACGAATGTAATAAAATTTCGTCGTTTCTTATGCCGTTTTCACGCGTTAAAACGCTAAGAATAAAAGCTCTCAAACGTGCTGTTTTGCTAAAATAAGCATTTTCAAGCATTTTAAATCGTTGAAATCGTTCAAATAGACGCAATAATATTAATAAAAAAAACGAATAATAAAATTCGTCGTTTTTATGCTGTTTTTACGCGCTAAAACGCAGATTAAAGCTCAAAACGTGTTGTTTTGCCAAAATACATTTTCAAGCATTTTAGATCGTTGGAAATCGTTCAAATAGAAGCAATATTAAAAAAACGAATAATAAAAAATTTCGTCGTTTTGTATGCTGTTTTACGCGTTAAAACGCAGATTAAAAGTCAAACGTGCTCGTTTTTGCTAAAATAAGCATTTTCAAGCATTTTAGATGGCGGAAATCGTTTAAATAGAAGCTAAATATTAATAAAACGAATAATAAAAATTGTCATTTTATGCTGTTTTACGCGTTAAAAACGCAGATTAAAGCTCAAAACGCTTTCGTCTTGTTTAAAATAAGCATTTTTCAAACATTTTAGATCGCTGGAAATCGTTCAAATAGAAGCTAAATATTAATAAAAAAACGAATAATGTACTGCCGTTTTTATGCTGTTTTTTACGCGTTAAAACGCAGATTAAAGCTCAAAACGTGCTGTTTTGCTGCTAAAATAAGCATTTTCAAGCATTTTAGATCGTTGAAATCGTTCAAATAGACGCAATATTAATAAAACGAATAATAAAAATTTCGTCGTTTTTATGTTGTTTTACGCGTTAAACGCAGATTAAAAGCTCAAAACGTGCTGTTTTGCTAAAATAAGCATTTTCAAGCATTTTAGATCGTTGAAATCGTTCAAATAGAAGCAATATTAATAAAAACGAATAATAAAAATTTTTGTCGTTTTATGATGTTTTACGCGTTAAAACGCAGATTAAAAACTCAAAACGTGCTGTTTGCTAAAATAAGCATTTTCAAGCATTTTAGACGTTGAAATCGTTCAAATAGAGCAATAAAAATAAAAACGAATAATTAAAATTCGTCGTTTTTATGCTGTTTTACGCGTTAAAAACGCAGATTAAAGCTCAAAACGTTGTTTTGCTAAAATAAGCATTTTCAAGCATTTTAGATCGTTGAAATCGTTCAAATAGACGCAATATTAATAAAACAAATAATAAAAAATTCTGTCGTTTTATGCTGTTTTACGCGTTAAAACGCGATTAAAAACCTAAAACGTGCTGTTTTTGCTAAAATAAGCATTTTCAAGCATTTTAGATCGTTGAAATCGTTCAAATAGAAGCAAATTTAATAAAAACGAAAAAAAAAATTCGTCGTTTTTTATGCTGTTTTACGCGTTAAAACGCAGATTAAACTCAAAACGTGCTGTTTTGCTAAAATAAGCATTTTCAAGCATTTTAGATCGTTGAAATCGTTCAAATAGAAGCAATATTAATAAAAACGAAAAAAAAAATTCGTCGTTTTTATGCTGTTTTTCGCGTTAAAACGCAGAAAAGCCCCAAAACGTGCTGTTTTGCTAAAATAAGCATTTTCAAGCATTTTAGATCGTTGAAATCGTTTTAAATAGACGCAATAAAAATAAAACAATAATAAAATTTCGTCGTTTTTTTGTTTTTTTACGCGTTAAAACGCAGAATAAAGCTTTAAAACGTGCTGTTTTGCTAAAATAACATTTTCAAGCATTTTTTGATCTTGAAATCGTTCAAATAGACGCAATATTAATAAAAACGAATAATAAAAATTCGTCGTTTTATGCTGTTTTACGCGTTAAAAAAGCAGATTAAAGCTCAAAACGTGCTGTTTTGCTAAAATAAGCATTTTCAAGCATTTTTAAAACGTTTAAACGTTCAAATAGAAGCAATATTAATAAAAAAAGAATAATAAAAATTCGTCGTTTTTATGCTGTTTTACGCGTTAAAAAAGCAGAATAAAAATTCAAAACGGTTTTTGCTAAAAAAAAACATTTTCAAACATTTTTGATCTTTTAAATCGTTCAAAAGACGGGAAAATTAATAAAAAAAAGAATAATAAAAATTTTGCCCTTTTTGTTGGGTTTACGCGTTAAAAACGCAGATTAAAAGCTCAAAACGGGTGTTTTTTAAAAATAAGCATTTTCAAGCATTTTAGATCGTAGAAACCCTTTAAATAGAAGCAATATTAATAAAAACGAATAATAAAATTTCTGTCGTTTTTATGATGTTTTACGCGTTAAAAGCAGATTAAAGCTCAAAACGTGCTGTTTTGCTAAAATAAGCATTTTCAAGCATTTTAGACGTTGAAATCGTTCAAATAGTAGCAATATTAATAAAAACGAATAATGTGTACCCGTCGTTTTTATGCTGTTTACGCGTTAAAAACGCAGATTAAAAGCTCAAAACGTGCTGTTATGCTAAAATAAGCATTTTCGCTATTTTAGATCGTTGAAATCGTTCACAAATAGACGCAAATATTAATACAAAAAACAA
This sequence comes from Dalotia coriaria, assembly GCF_025399875.1. Taxonomy (NCBI): domain Eukaryota; kingdom Metazoa; phylum Arthropoda; class Insecta; order Coleoptera; family Staphylinidae; genus Dalotia; species Dalotia coriaria. Next base: position 8,211 of record NW_027047099.1, read on the forward strand.
ATAATAAAAAAATTCTCTGCTGTCGTTTTGTGCTGTTTTACGCGTTAAAACGCTGATTAAAAGCTTTTCTTAAAACGTGCTGTTTTGCTAAAATAAGCATTTTCAAGTATTTTAGATCGTTGAAATCGTTCAAATAGACGCAATATTACTGTAGTAAAAACGAATAATAAAAAATTCGTCGTTTTATGCTGTTTTACGCGTTAAAACGCAGATTAAAACGTGCTGTTTTGCTAAAATAAGCATTTTCAAGCATTTTAGATCGTTGAAATCGTTCAAATAGAAGTTAAATATTAATAAAACGAATAATAAAAAAATTCGTCGTTTTTATGCTGTTTACGCGTTAAACGCAGATTAAAGCTCAAAACGTGCTGTTTTGCTAAAATAAGATTTTCAAAGCATTTTAGATCGTTGAAATCGTTCAAATAGACGCAATAAAAAATAAAAAACTAATGTAATAAAATTTCGTCGTTTTTATGTTGTTTTACGCGTTAAACGCAGAATAAAGCCTTCAAAACGTGCTGTTTTGCTAAAATAAACATTTTCAAGCATTTTAGATCTTGGAAATCGTTCAAATAGACGCAATATTAATAAAAACGAATAATAAAAATTTCGTCGTTTTTGCGTTGTTTTACGCGTTAAAAACGCAGATTAAAAGCTCAAATCGTGCTGTTTTGCTGCAAATAAGCATTTTCAAGCATTTTAAATCGTTGAAGCCGTTCAAATAGAAGCAATATTAATAAAAACGAATAATAAAAATTCGTCGTTTTATGCCGTTTCATGCGCGATGCGCAGATTAAAAGCTCAAAACGTGCTGTTTTGCTAAAATAAGCATTTTCAAGCTTTTAGATCAAGCTGAAATCGTTCAAATAGACGTAATAAAAATAAAACGAATAATAAAATTTCGTCGTTTTTATGCTGTTTTACGCCGCTAAAACGCAGAATAAAGCTCAAAACGTGCTGTTTTGCTAAATAAGCATTTTCAAGCATTTTAGATCGTTGAAATCGTTCAAACAGACGCAATATTAATAAAAAAAATGAATAATAAAAAATTCGTCGTTTTATGCTGTTTTACGCGTTAAAAACGCGGTGATTAAAAGCTCAAAACGTGCCGTTTTGCTAAAATAAGCATTTTCGCCATTTTAGATCGTTGAAATCGTTCAAATAGAAGCAATATTAATAAAAACGAATAATAAAAATTTCGTCGTTTTTATGCTGTTTTACGCGTTAAAACGCAGATTAAAGCTCAAACGCTGTTTTGCTAAAATAAGCATTTTCAAGCATTTTAGATCGTTGAAATCGTTCAATGCAATATTAATAAAACGAATAACAAAAATTCTCGTCGTTTTATGCTGTTTTACGCGTTAAAACGCAGAATAAAGCTCAAACGCTGTTTTGCTACAAATAAGCATTTTCAAGCATTTTAGGACGTTGAAATCGTTCAAATAGACGCAATAAAAATAAAACGAATAAAAATTCCCCGTCGTTTTATGCTGCTTTACGCGTTAAAACGCAGAATAAAGCTCAAACGTGCTGTTTTTATAAAAATAAACATTTTCAAGCATTTTTTGTGATCTTTGAAATCGTTCAAATAGACGTAATATTAATAAAAAAACGAATAACAAAATTTCGTTTTATGCTGTTTTACGCGTTAAAACGCAGAATAAAGCTCAAACGTGCTGTTTTAAAATAAACATTTTCAAGTATTTTGTGATCTTTGAAATCGTTCAAATAGACGCAATATTAATAAAAACGAATAATAAAAATTTCGTCGTTTTATGCTGTTTTACGCGTTAAAACGCAGAATAAAAGCCTCAAAACGTGCTGTTTTACATAAAATAAACATTTTCAAGCATTTTAGATTCTTTTGAAATCGTTCAAATAGACGTGCAATATTAATAAAACGAATAATAAAATTTCTGTCGTTTTATGTTGATTTACGCGTTAAAACGCAGATTAAAGCTCAAACGTGCTGTTTTTGCTAAAAATACATTTTCAAGCATTTTAGATCGTAGAAATCGTTTAAATAGAAGCAATATTAATAAAAACGAATAATAAAAATTCGTCATTTTTATGTTGTTTCACGCGTTAAAACGCAGATTAAAAGCTCAAAACGTGCTGTTTTGCTAAAAATAAGCATTTTCAAGCATTTTAGATCGTTGAAATCGTTCAAATAGACGCAATATTAATAAAAAACGAATAATAAAAATTCGTCGTTTTTATGCTGTTTTACGCGTTAAAACGCAGATTAAAGCTCAAAACGTGCTGTTTTGCTAAAAATAAGCATTTTCAAGCATTTTAGATCGTTGAAATCGTTCAAATAGAAGCAATATTAATAAAACGAATAATAAAAATCGTCGTTTTTATGCTGTTTTACGCGTTAAAACGCAGATTAAAAGTCAAAAATCGCGCTGTTTTTGTTAAAATAAGCATTTTCAAGCACTTTAGATCGTTGAAATCGTTCAAATAGAAGCAATATTAATAAAAAAAAAACGAATAATAAAAATTTCGTCGTTTTATGCTGTTTTACGCGTTAAAACGCAGATTGTGCTCAAATCGTATTGTTTTGCTAAAATAAGCATTTTCAAGCATTTTAGATCGTTGAAATCGTTCAACAGACGCAATAAAAATAAAATACAATAATAAAAATTTCTGTCGTTTTATGTTGTTTTACGCGTTAAAACGCAGAATAAAGCTCAAACGTGCTGTTTTGCTAAAATAAACATTTTCAAGCATTTTAGATCTTTTGAAATCGTTCAGATAGACGCAATATTAATAATAAAACCAATAATAAAATTTCGTCGTTTTATGTTGTTTACGCGTTAAAACGCAGATTAAAGCTCAAATCGTGCTGTTTTGCTAAAATAAGCATTTTCAAGCATTTTAAATCGCTGAAGTCGTTCAAATAGAAGCAATATTAATAAAAAAAAACGAATAACAAAAATTGTCGCTTTTATGCTGTTTTACGCGTTAAAACGCAGATTAAAAGCTCAAAACGTGCTGTTTTGCTAAAAATAAGCATTTTCGCTTTTAAATCGTTGAAATCGTTCAAATAGACGCAATAAAAATAAAAACGAATAATAAAAATTTCGTCGTTTTATGCTGTTTTACGCGTTAAAAAGGCAGAATAAAGCTCAAAACGTGCTGTTTGCTAAAATAAGCATTTTCAAGCATTTAGATCGCTGTTCCGTCTGCACGCAATATTAATAAAAAAATGAATAATAAAAAAATTCGTCGTTTTATGCTGTTTTACGCGCGCTAAAACGCAGATTAAAGCTCAAACGTGCTGTTTTTCTAAAAATAAGCATTTTCAAGCATTTTAGATCAAGCTGAAATCGCTCAAATAGAAGCAATATTAAAAAAAACGAATAATAAAAATTTCGTCGTTTTATGTTGTTTTACGTTAAAACGCAGATTAAAGTTCAAAACGTGCTGTTTTGCTAAAATAAGCATTTTCAAGCATTTAGATCGTAGAAATCGTTTAAATAGAAGCAATATTAATAAAAACGAATAATAAAAATCTTCGTCATTTTATGCTGTTTTACGCGTTAAAAACGCAGATTAAAGCTCAAAACGTGCTGTTTGCTAAAATAAGCATTTTCAAGCATTTTAGATCGTTGAAATCGTTCAAAATAGACGCAATATTAATAAAAACGAATAATAAAAATTCGTCGTTTTATGTTGTTTACGCGTTAAAACGCAGGATTAAAAGCTCAAACGTGCTGTTTTGCTAAAATAAGCATTTTCAAGCATTTAGATCGTTGAAATCGTTCAAATAGAATCAATATTAATAAAAAACGAATAATAAAAATTCGTCGTTTTATGCTATTTTACGAGTTAAAACGCAGATTAAAAGCTCAAAACGTGCTGTTTTGTTAAAATAAGCATTTTCAAACATTTTATCGTTGAAATCGTTCAAATAGAAGCAATATTAATAAAAACGAATAATAAAAATTCGCCGTTTTATGCTGTTTTACGCGCTAAAACGCAGATTAAAGCTCAAACGTGCTGTTTTGCTAAAAATAAGCATTTTCAAGCATTTGAGATCGTTGAAATCGTTCAAATAGACGCAATATTAATAAAAACGAATAATAAAAATTTCGTCGCTTTTATGCTGTTTTACGCGTTAAAACGCAGATTAAAAGCTCAAAACGTGCTGTTTTGCTAAAATAAGCATTTTCAAGCATTTCCAGATCGTTGAAATTGTTCAAATAGAAGCAATATTAATGTAAAAACGAATAATAAAAATTCGTCGTTTTATGCTGTTTTACGCGTTAAAACGCAGATTTAAAGCTCAAACGTGGTGTTTTGCTAAAGCATTTTCAAGCATTTTAGATCGCTGGAAATCGTTCAAATAGACGCAATAAAATAAAACGAATAATAAAATTTCGTCGTTTTATGCTGTTTTACGCGTTAAAAACGCAGAATGCTTCAAAACGCTGTTTTGCTAAAATAAGCATTTTCAAGCATTTAGATCGCTGGAACCGTTCAACAGACGCAATATTAATAAAACGAATAATAAAAATTTCGTCGTTTTATGCTGTTTACGTGTTAAAACGCAGATTAAGCTCAAATCGTGCTGTTTTGCTAAAATAAGCATTTTCAAGCATTTTAAATCGCTGAAATCGTTCAAATAGTATTAAATATCAATAAAAACGAATAATAAAAATCTTCGTCGTTTTATGCTGTTTTACGCGTTAAAACGAAGATTGCGCTCAAAACGTGCTGTTTTGCAAAAAATAAGCATTTTCAAGCATTTTAGATCGTTGAAATCGTTCAAATAGACGCAAATATTAATAAAAAACGAATAATAAAAATTTGTCGTTTTTATGCGCTGTTTTACGCGTTAAAACGCAGATTAAAGCTCAAAACGTGCTGTTTTGCTAAAAATAAGCATTTTCAAGCATTTTAGATCGTTGAAATCGTTCAAATAGAAGCAATATTTAAAAAAAAACATATAATAAAAATTCGTCGGTTTTATGCTGTTTTACGCGTTAAAACGCAGATTAAAGCTCAAAACGTGCTGTTTTGCTAAAATAAGCATTTTCAAGCATTTTAGATCGTTGAAATCGTTCAAATAGACGCAATATTAATAAAAACGAATAATGTACTCGTCGTTTTTATGCTGTTTTACGTTAAAAACGCAGATTAAAAGCTCAACCGTGCTGTTTTATTAAATAAGCATTTTCAAAGCATTTTAAATGTTGAAATCGTTCAAATAGAAGCAATATCAATAAAAACGAATAATAAAAATTCGTCGTTTTATGCTGTTTTACGCGTTAAAACGAAGATTAAAGCTCAAAACGTGCTGTTTTGCTAAAATAAGCATTTTCAAGATTTTAAATCGTTTGGGCGTTCAAATAAAAAAATTAATAAAAACAAATAATTTAAAAAGTCGTTTTGCTGTTTTTTCGCAAAAAACGCGATTAAAGCTCAAATGCTTTTAAAATAAATTTCGCTTTTAGATCGTTGAAATCGTTCAAATAGACGCAATAAAAAAAAAAACGTAATAAAAAATTTTTTTCGTTTTTTTGTTTTTTTACGCGTTGCAGAATAAAGCTCAAAAAGTGCTGTTTTTAAAATAAGCATTTTCAAGATTTTAGATCGTTTGTTAAATAGACGCAATATTAAAAAAAATAATAATAAAAAAAAGTCTTTTATGCTGTTTTACGCGTTAAAACGCGATTCTCAAACGTGCTGTTTTTCAAAAAAGCATTTTTGCATTTTAGACGTTGAACTTTAAATAGAAGAATATTAAAAACGAATAATAAAAAAATTTTGTCGTTTTATTGATTTACGCGTTAAAAAGAGATTAAAAACTCAAAAAGTGCTGTTTTTGCAAAATAAGCATTTTCAAGCATTTTTGATCGTAGAAACCCCTTTTAAAAAGAAGCAAATTTAAAAAAAAAAACGAATAATAAAATTTTCCCTTTTTATGCTGTTTTTTCCCTTAAAACGTAGATTTAAAAACTCAAAACGTGCTGGGGTTTTGCCAAAAAAAAAGCATTTCAAGCATTTTAGATCGTTGGAAAAGCCCCAAAAAGACGGGAATATTAATAAAAACGAATAATTAAACCCCTCGTTTTATTGGGCCTTTTGTTGCGTTTAAAAAGCAGATTAAAAACCCCCAAAAGGCTGTTTTGCTAAAATTGGGTTTTCGCTAATTTTTGACGTTGGGAAAACGTTCAAATAGAAGGGTTTTAAAAAAAAACGAATAATAAAAATTCGTCGTTTTTTTGTTTTTTTACCCTTAAAACGGGAGATTAAAACTCAAAAAGTGCTGTTTTGCTAAAATAAGCATTTTCAAGCACTTTTTGATCGTTGAAAAGTTCAAATAGGGAAACAATATTAATAAAAAAGAATAATAAAAATTTCGCCGGGTTTTTTTTTTACGCGTTAAAAAAGCAGATTGCTTTAAACGGGGGCTTAAAAAAAGCATTTTTGCCCTTTTAGATCGTTGAAACGGGTTTAAAAAAGACGGGAAAAAAAAAAACCAAAAATAAAAAAATTTGCGTTTTTATGCTTGGGGTTTTTCGCGTTCGCGAAAAAACCCAAAAAGTGCTTTTGGCCTAAAAAAAAACATTTTCAAGCATTTTAGATCTTTTTAAATCGTTCCCAAAAAGACCCCAAATTAAAAAACCAATAATAAAAAAATTTTTGCCCTTTTTATGCTGTTTTTTCGCGTTAAAAAAGCAGATTAAAAACCCCAAATCGGGTTCTGCTAAAATAAGATTTTCAAGCATTTTAAAAAGTTTAAGCCCTTCAAATAGAAGCAATATTAATAAAAAAAGAATAATAAAAAAATTTTTGTTTTAAGCGTTTTACGCGTTAAAAAGCAGATTAAAGCTCAAAAAAGGGGTTTTGTTTAAAAAAAGCATTTTCGCTTTTTAGATCGTTGCTGTTTAAATAGACGCAAAAAAAAAATAAAAAAAAATAAAAAAATTTTTTCCCTTTTATGCTGTTTTACGCGTTAAAAAAGCAGAATAAAGCTCCAAAAAGTGCTGTTTTGCTAAAAAAAGCATTTTCGCCCTTTTTGGGTCGTTAAAAACGTTCAAAAGAGCAATATTAATAAAAAAAGAATAATAAAAATTTTGTCCCTTTTTCTGTTTTCCCTTAAAACGCAGATTAAAGCTCAAAACGTGCTGTTTTGCTAAAATAAGCATTTTCAAGCATTTTAGATCCAAAAAGTTTTAAATTTGAAGTTTAAAAAAAAAACGAATAAGCTTTTTCCCCGTCGTTTTTTTGTTTTTTTACGCGTTAAAACGGGAGATTAAAGCCTTTAAACGTTTTTTTAAAATAAAACATTTTTAAGCATTTTAGATCGGGGAAATTCCTTTTAAAAAGAAGCAAAAATTAATAAAAAACGAATAAAAAAAAATTGTCATTTTTTTGCTGTTTTACGCGTTGCAGATTAAAAACTCAAAACGTGCTGTTTTGCTAAAAAAAGTATTTTCAAGCATTTTTTGAAACGTTGAAATCGTTCAAATAGACGCAAATTAATAAAAAAAGAATAATAAAAAATTGCCCTTTTATGCTTTTTTTACGCGTTAAAAAGCAGATTAAAAACTCAAAAAGTGGGTGTTTTGCTAAAATAAGCATTTTTAAGCATTTTAGTTCGTTGGGAAAACGTTCAAATAGGGAAAAATATTAATTTAAAAAACGAATAATAAAAAAATTTGTCGTTTTATGCTGTTTTACGCGTTAAAAAAGATTAAAACCCAAAAAGGCTGTTTTGTTAAAAAAACATTTTTAAAACATTTTAGATCGTTGGGAAAACGTTCAAATAGAAACCAATATTAATAAAAAAAGAATAAAAAATTTCCCCGTTTTGGCGTTTTACGCGTTTAAAAAGGGAGGGTTAAAGCCTTAAAAAGGCTGTTTTGCTAAAATAAGCATTTTCCGCATTTGAGATCGTTGGGAAAACGTTCAAATAGACCCCAATATTAATTTGGTAATAAAAATTTCGCCCCTTTTAATTTTTTTTACGCGTTAAAAACGGGAGATTAAAGCTCAAAAAGTGCTGTTTTTGGGAAAAAAAGCATTTTTGCCCTTTTAGATCGTTGAAATCGTTCAAATAGAAGCAATATTAATAAAAACGAATAATAAAAAATTGCCCTTTTTTTGCTGTTTTTCGCGTTAAACCGCAGATTAAAGCTCCAAAAAGTGGTGTTTTGCTAAAATAAGCATTTTCGCATTTTAGATCGTTGAAACCCCTTTTAAATAGACGCGCCAAAAAAAAAAAAACGAATAATAAAAAAATTTTTCCCCTTTTTAAGCGTTTTACGCGTTAAAAAGCAGAATAAAAACCTTTAAAAAGGTGCTGTTTTGCTAAAATAAGTTTTTAAGCATTTTTGATCGTTGAAACGTTTTAAAAGACGCAAATTTAAAAAAAACGAATAATTAAAAACCGTTTTATGCTGTTTTACGTGTTAAAAACGCGATTAAAGCTCAAATCGTGCTTTTTTTCTAACAAAAAAAGCATTTTCGCAAATTTTTAAATTTAAACTTAAATAGGGAAACAATATCAATTTAAAAAAAATAAAAAATCGTCGTTTTATGCTGTTTTTCGCGTTAAAAACGAAGTTGCTCAAAACGTTTCTTTTTTCAAAAATAAGCATTTTCGGGGGTTTTTGATCGTTGAAATCGTTCAAATAGAGCAAAATTAATAAAAAAGAATAATAAAAAAATTTTTCGTTTTTTGTTTTACCCTTAAAACGCAGATTAAAGCTCAAAACGGGGCTGTTTTTCTTTAAAAAAAAGCATTTTCAAGCATTTTAAACGTTGAAATGTTCAAATAGAAACTAAAAAAAAACAAAATAATAAAAATTTTTTTTTGCTGTTTTACGCGTTCGAGATTAAAGCTCAAACGTGCTTTTTTTTTGGCCCAAAAAAAGCATTTTCAAGCATTATGATCGTTGAAATCGTTTAAAAGGGAAACCCAAATTAATAAAAACGAATAATAAAAAAATTTGTCATTTTTTTTTGTTTTTCGCGTTAAAAAGCAGATTAAAGCTCAAAAAGTGCTGTTTAGCTTTAAAAAAAGCGTTTTCGCCTTTTATCGTTAAAACGTTCAAATAGACGCAAATTTAAAAAACAATAATAAAATTTTTTTCGTTTTATGTTGTTTTACGCGTTAAAACGCAGAATAAACCAAAAAGGCCGGGTTTTGCAAAAAAACTTTGGGGTTTTAACTTTAAACGGAAGTACAAAAA
>NW_027047100.1:0-17410 GCF_025399875.1 Dalotia coriaria
GAATAATAAAAATTTCGTCGTTTTTGCTGTTTTTCGCGTTAAAAAGCAGAAAAACTCAAAAATGCTGTTTTGTAAAATAAGCATTTTTAAGCTTTTAGATCGTTGAAATCGTTAAATAAACTAAAAAACGAAAAATAAAAATTTTTTCTTTTTTTCTGTTTACGCGTTAAAACGCAGAATTTAAACTCAAAACGTGCTGTTTTGCAAAATAAGCATTTTCAAGCATTTTAGATCGTTGAAATCGTTCAAATAGAAGCAATATTAATAAAAACGAATAATAAAATTCGTCGTTTTATGCTGTTTTACGCGTTAAAACGCAGATTAAAGCTCAAAACGTGCTGTTTTGCTAAAATAAGCATTTTCAAGCATTTTAGATCGTTGAAATCGTTCAAATAGACGCAATATTAATAAAAACGAATAATAAAAAATTTCGTCGTTTTTATGCTGTTTTACGCGTTAAAACGCAGATTAAAGCTCAAAACGTGCTGTTTTGCTAAAATAAGCATTTTCAAGCATTTTAGATCGTTGAAATCGTTCAAATAGAAGCAATATTAATAAAACGAATAATAAAAAATTTCGTCGTTTTTATGCTGTTTTACGCGTTAAAACGCAGATTAAAACTCAAAACGTGCTGTTTTGCTAAAATAAGCATTTTCAAGCATTTTAGATCGATTCCAGGAAATCGTTTTAAATAGAAGCAATAATAATAAAAACGAATAATAAAAATTCGTCATTTTATGCTGTTTTACGCCGTTAAAACGCAGATTAAGCTCAAAACGTGCTGTTTTGCTTTAAAATAAGCATTTTCAGCATTTTAGATCGTTGAAATCGTTCCAAATAGACGCAATATTAATAAAAACGAATAATAAAAATTCGTCACGTTTTTTATGCTGTTTTACGCGTTAAAACGCAGAATAAAACTCAAAACGTGCTGTTTTGCTAAGATAAAGCATTTTCAAGCATTTTAGATCGTTGAAATCGTTCAAATAGACGCAATATTATTAAAAACGAATGGCAAAAAATTTCTTCGTTTTTATGCTGTTTTACGCGTTAAAACGCTGATTAAAGCTCAAAACGTGCTGTTTTGCTAAAATAAGCATTTTAAGCATTTTAGATCGTTGAAATCGTTCAAGCCGAAACAATAATGAAAACGAATATTAAAATTCGTCGTTTTTTATGCTGTTTACGCGTTAAAACGCAGATTAAAGCTCAATACGTGCTGTTTTGCTAAAATAAGCATTTTCAAGCATTTTAGATCGTTAGAAATCGTTCAAAATAGACGCAATATGAATAAAAACGAATAATAAATTTCTTCACGTTTATGCTGTTTTACGCGTTAAACGCTGATTAAAAGCTCAAAACGTGCTGTTTTGCTAAAATTAGCATTTTCAAGCATTTTTAGATCGTTGAAATCGTTCAAAATAGACGCAATAGTAATAAAAAACGAATAATAAAGATTCGTCGTTTTTATACTGTTTTACGCGTTAAAACGCCGTTAAGCTCAAAACGTGCTGTTTTGCTAAAATAAGCATTTACAAGCATTTTAGATCGTTGAAATCTGACCAAATAGAAGCAATATTAATAAAAACAAATAATAAAAAATTTACGTCGTTTTTATGCTGTTTACGCTGCGTTAAAACGCAGATTAAAAACTCAAAACGTGCTGTTTAAAATAAGCATTTTCAGCATTTTAGATCATTGAAATCGTTTCAAATAGAGCAATATTAATGCAAAACAATAATAAAAATTCGTCACGTTTTTTATGCTGTTTACGCGTTAAAACGCAGTTAAAGAGAAACTCAAAACGTGCCATTTTGCTAAAAATAAGCATTTTCAGAAGCATTATAGATCGTTGAAAATCGTTCAAATAGACGCAATAAAATAAAAACAGGCAAAATAAAATTTCGTCGTTTTGTAACATTTTTACGCGATTAAAACGCAGAATAAAGCTCAAAACGTTAACTGTTTTTTGCTAAATAGCATTTTCAAAAGCATTTTTGAATCCGTTGGAAATCGTTCAAATAGACGCAATATTAATAAAAAACGAATAATAAAAATTTCGTCGTTTTTATGCTGTTTTACGCGTTAAAACGCAGATTAAAACTCGAAACGTGCTGTTTTGCTATAATAAGCATTTTCAAGCGACTTTAGATCGTTGAAATCGTTCAAACCGGCAATATTATTAAAAACGAATAATAAAAATTCGTCGTTTTATGCTGTTTTACGCGAATTGCGACGCAGATTAAAACTCAAAACGTGCTGTTTTGCTTTAAAATAAGCATTTTCAAGCATTTTAGATCCCGTTGAAATCACGTTCCAAGTAGACGCAATGTAAAAACGAATAATAAAATTTCGTCGTTTTTATGCTGTTTTACGCTACGTTAAAACGCTGATTAAAGCTCAAAACGTGCTGTTTTGCTAAAATAAGCAGTTTCAAACATTTTGAATCGTTGAAATCGTTCAAATAGACGCAATATTAACAAAAACGAATAACAAAAATTCGTCCGTTTTTTATGCAGTTTTACGCGTTAAAACGCAGATTAAAACTCAAAACGTGCTGTTTTTCTTTAAAATAAGCGTTTTCAAGCATTTTGAATCTTTGAAATCGTTCAAATAGAGCAATATTAATAAAAACGAATAATAAAAATTTCGTCGTTTTTATGCTGTTTTACGCGTTAAAACAGATTAAAACTCAAAACGTGCTGTTTGCTAAATTAAGCATTTTCAAGCATTTAGATCGTTGAAATCGTTTAAATAGAAGCAATATTAATAAAAACGAATAATAAAAATTCGTCATTTTATGCTGTTTACGCGTTAAAACGCAGATTAAAGCTCAAAACGTGCTGTTTTTGCTAAATAAAGCATTTTCAAGCATTTTAGATCGATTTGAAATCGTTCAATGAAGCAATATTAATAAAAACGGAATAATAAAAATTTCGTCGTTTTTATGCTTTTGTTTTACGCGTTAAAACGCAGATTAAAACTCAAAACGTGCTGTTTTGCTAAAATAAAGCATTTTCAAGCATTTTAGATCATTGGAAATCGTTTAGAAAATGAGCCAATATTAATAAAACAGATAATAAAAATTCGTCATTTTATGCTGTTATACGCGTTAAAACGCGGGAATGAAGCTCTCAAAACGTGCTGTTTTGCTAGCATAAGCATTTTCAGCATTTTAGATCGTTGAAATCGTTCAAATAGACGCAATATTAATAAAAACGAATAATAAAAATTCGTCGTTTTATGCTGTTTTACGCGTTAAAACGAAGAATAAAAGGCATTTCAAAACGTGCTGTTTTGCTAAAATAAACATTTTCAAGCATTTTTAGATCGTTGACATCGTTCAAATAGACGCAATATAAATAAAAACAATAATAAAAAATTTGTAAATTTTATGCTTTTGTTTTTTACGCGATTAAAACGCAGATTAAAGCTCAAAACGTGCTGTTTGCTAAAATAAACATTTTCAAGCATTTTAGATCGATTTAGAAATCCGTTTTCAGAATAGACGCAATATTAATAAAAACGGAATAATAAGAATTTCGTCGTTTTGTACTTTTACGCGTGCGACGCGGAATAAAGCTCAAAACGTGCTGTTTTGCTAAAATAAGCATTTTCAAGCATTTTAGATCGTTGAAATCGTTCAAATAGAAGCAATAATAATAAAAACGAATAATAAAAATTCGTCGTTTTTTATGCTGTTTTTACGCCTTAAAACGCAGATTAAAGCTTTCAAAACGTGCTGTTTTTGCTCGTCATATATTCAAAGCGTTTAGATCGTTGGGAAATCACGTTTCGGAAATAGACGCAATATTAATAAAAAACGAATAATAAAAATTTCGTCGTTTTATGCTGTTTTCGCGTTAAAACGCTGATTAAAAGCTCAAAACGTGCTGTTTTGCTAAAATAAGCATTTCAAGCATTTTAGATCGTTGAAATCACGTTCAAATAGACGCAATATTAATAAAAACGAATGGCAAAATTCGTCGTTTTTATGCTGTTTTACGCGTTAAAACGTTAAAAGCTCAAACGTGCTGTTTTGCTGGAAATAAGCATTCAAGCATTTTTAGATCGTTGAAATCGTTCAAATGGTAATATTAATAAAAACAGATAATAAAAATTTTGTCGTTTTTATGCTGTTTTGCGCTAAAACGCAGATTAAAGCTCAAGCGTGTATTTTTGCTAAAATAAGCATTTTCAAGCATTTTAGATCGTTGGAAATCGTTTAAATAGAAGCAATATTAATAAAAAACGAATAATAAAAAATCTTCATTTTATGCTGTTTTGCGCGTTAAAACACCAGATTTAAAACAAACGTGCGCTTTTAAAATAAGCATTTTCAAGCATTTTAGATCGTTGGAAATCGTTCAAATAGGTACAGTAACAATAAAAACGGTAATAAAAAATTTCGTCGTTTTTATGCTGTTTTACGCGTTAAAACGCAGAATGAAGCTCAAAACGTGCTTTGTTTTGCTAAAATAAGCATTTTAAAGCATTTTTAGATCGTTAAATCCCGTTCAAATAAGAAACCAATAATAAATAAAAACGAATAATAAAAAATCGTTGTTTTGTAACAGTTTTACGCGTTAAAACGCAGATTAAAGGCTCAAAACGTGCTGTTTTGCTTTAAAATAAGCATTTTAAGCGTTTTAGATCGTTGAGATACGTTCAAATAGACGCAATATTATTAATAAAAACGAATAATAAAAACTTCGTCGTTTTTTATGCTGTTTTACGCGTTAAAACGCAGATTTAAAGCTCAAAATGTGCTGTTTTAGTAGTATTTTCAAACATTTTAAGTCGTTGAAATCGTTAAAATAGAAGCAATATTAATAAAAACAAATAATAAAAATTCCGTCGTTTTTTGTGCTGTTTTTGCGCGTTAAAACGCAGATTAAAACTCAAAACGTGCTGTTTTGCTAAAATAAGCATTTTCAAGCATTTTAGATCGTTGAAATCGTTCCAGTAGAAGCAATATTAATAAAAACGAATAATAAAAATTTCCGTCGTTTTATGCTGTTTTACGCGTTAAAACGCGAATTAAAGCTCAAAACGTGCTGTTTTGCTTTGAAATAAGCATTTCAAGCATTTTTAGATCGTTGAAATCGTTCAAAATAGACGCAATAATAAAAGGCGGGAATAACCAAAAATTTCGTCGTTTTATGCTGTTTTGCGCGTTAAAAACGCAGAATAAAACTTTCAAAACGTGCTGTTTGCTAATATAACATTTTCAAGCATTTTAGATCGTTGGGAAATCGTTCAAAATAAGACGCAATATTAATAAAAACGATAATAAAATTCGTCGTTTTTGTAGCACATTTTACGCGTTAAAGAACGAAAGAATAAAGCTCAAAACGTGCTGTTTTAGCACAAAATAAGCATTTTCAAACATTTTAGATCGTTGACATCGTTCAAATAGACGCAATAGTAATAAAAACGAATAATAAAAATTCGTCATTTTTATGCTGTTTTACGCGTTAAAACGCGGGTGAAGCAAAACGTGCTGTTTTGCTAAAATAAAGCATTTTCAAGCATTTTGGTGTTGAAATCGCCGTTCGATGAACAATATTAATAAAAACGGAATAATAAAATTTCGTCGTTTTTATGCTGTTTTACGCGTTAAAACGCGCAGAATAAAGCTCAAAACGTGCTGCTGCTAAAATAAGCATTTTCAAGCATTTACAGATCGTTGAAATGAATTCAGGCCGGCAATAATAATAAAACGTGTAAAAAATTCGTCGTTTTTGTAACATTTTGCGTGAGCGCAGATTAAAAGCTCAAAACGTGCTGTTGCTAAAATAAGCATTTAAGCATTTTAGATCGTTGCAATCGTTTCAAATAGACGCAATATTATCAAACGAATATACAAAATTTATTCGGTTTTATGCTGTTTTACGCGTTAAAACGCAGATTAAAAGCAAAACGTGCTGTTTTGCTAAAATAAGCACATTTCAAAAGCATTTTAAGATCATTGAAATCGTTCAAATAGAAGCAATATTAATAAAAACGAATAATATTAAAATTTCGTCGTTTTATGCTGTTTTTACGCGCTAAAACGCAGATTAAAGCTCAAAACGATGCTGGTGCTAAAATAAGCATTTTCAAACATTTTTAGATCGTTGAAATCGTTTAGTAGGCAAAATTAATAAAACGAATAATAAAAAATCGTCATTTTTATGCTTTTGTTTGCGCGTTAAAACGCAGAATAAAGCTCAAAACGTGCTGTTTTTGCTAAATAAGCATTTTAAAGCATTTTAGATCGTTGAAATCGTTCAAATAGAAGCAATATTAATAAAAACAGATAATAAAAATTCGTCACATTTCTATGCTGTTTACGCGTTAAAACGCAGATTAAAGCGCTCAAAACGTGCTGTTTTTTGCTAAAATAAGCATTTTCAAAGCATTTTTAGATCGTTGAAATCGTTCAGTATTAATAAAAAACGAATAATAAAAAGCACCGTCGTTTTTTATGCTGTTTTTGCGTTAAAACGCAGATTAAAACTCAAATGTGCTGTTTTGCTAAAATAATCATTTTCAAGCATTCTAGATCGTTGAAATCGTTAAAATAGAGCAATATTAATAAAAACGAATAATAAAAAATTCGTCGTTTTTATGCCTGTTTTACGCGCGTTAAAACGCGGATTAAAACTCAAGACGATGCTGTTTTGCTAAAATAAGCATTTTCAAAGCATTTTAGATCGTTGAAATCGTTTCAAATAGAAACGTAAGTAATAAAAACGAATAATAAAAATTCGTCGTTTTATGCTGTTTTACGCGATAAAACGCAGATTAAAACTCAAAACGTGCTGTTTGCTACAAATAAGCATTTTCGAAGCATTTTTAGATCGTTGAAATCGTTTAAATAGAAGCAATATTAATAAAAACGAATAATAAAAAATTCGTCATTTTTATGCTGTTTTACGCGTTAAACGCAGATTAAAGCTCAAAACGTGCTGTTTTGCTAAAATAAACATTTCAAGCATTTTAGATCGTTGAAATCGTTCAAATAGACCCAATATTAATAAAAAGCGAATAATAAAAAATTCGTCACGTTTTATGCTGTTTTACGCGTTAAACGCAGATTAAAGCTCAAAACGTGCTGTTTTTGCTAAAATAAACATTTTTCAAACATTTTTAGATCGTTGAAATCGTTTCAAATAGGAAGCAATATTATTAATAAAAACGAATATGTAAAATTTCGTCGTTTTATGCTGTTTTTGCCGTTAAAACGCAGATTAAAGCTCAAAACGGTACTGTTTTGCTAAAATAAGCATTTCAAGCATTTTAGATCGTTGAAATCGTTTAAATAGAAGCAATATTGAAAATAAAAACGAATAATAAAAAATTCGTCATTTTATGCTGTTTTACGCGTTAAAACGCAGATTAAAGCTCAAAACGTGCTGTTTTGCTACGATACTTTCAAGCATTTTTAGATCGTTGAAATCGTTCAAATAGACGCAATATTAATAAAAACAAATAATAAAAATTTCGTCGTTTTATGCTGTTTTACGCGTTAAAACGCAGAATAAAGCTCAAAACGTGCTGTTTTGCTAAAATAAGCATTTTCAAGCATTTTTAGATCGTTGAAATCGTTCAAATGCGAAGCAATATTAATAAAAACGAATAATAAAAAATTCGTCGTTTTTATGCTGTTTTACGCGTTAAAACGCAGATTAAAGCGCTCAAAAAGGGCTGTTTTGCTAAAATAAGCATTTTCAAGCATTTTAGATCGTTGAAATCGTTCAGAATAGGCGCAATATTAATAAAACGAATAATAAAAAATTCGTCGTTTTTTATGCTGTTTTACGCGTTAAAACGCAGATTAAAGCTCAAAACGTGCTGTTTTGCTAAAATAAGCATTTCCAAGCATTTTGAATCGTTGAAATCGTTCAAAATAGAAGCAATATTAATAAAAACGAATAATAAAAATTTTGTCGTTTTTATGCTGTTTTACGCGCTAAAACGCAATTAAAACTCAAAACGTGCTGATTTGCTAAAATAAAGCATTTTTCAAGCATTTTTAAGATCGTTGAAATCGTTTAAAATAGAAGCAATATTAATAAAAACGAATAATAAAAAATCGTCATTTTATGCTGTTTACGCGTTAAAACGCAGATTAAAAGCTCAAAACGTGCTGTTTTAGCACAAAAGAAACATTTTCAAGCATTTTAGATCGTTGAAATCGATTCAAATAGACGCGTATTAATAAAAACGAATAATAAAAGAAATTTCGTACGTTTTATGCTGTTTACGCGTTAAAACGAAGAATAAGAAAACTCAAAAACGTGCTGTTTTAACAAAATAATTTCAAGCATTTTAGATCGTTGAAATCACGTTCAAATACACGCAATAGTAATAAAAACGAATAAGAAAAATTTACGTCGTTTTTGTATGCTGTTTTACGCGTTAAAACGCAGATTAAAAAGCAAAACATTAACGTTTTGCTAAAATAAGCATTTGCAAGCATTTTAGATCGATTGAAATCGTTCAAATTGGAAGCAATATTAATAAAAAGAGCGAAATATGCAAAAAATTCGTCGTTTTAATTCTGTTTTACGCGTTAAAACGCAGATTCGGCAAAACGTGCTTTCTGTTTTGCTAAATAACATTTTCAAGCATTTTGGGTAGTTTAGAGAATCCGTGCAAAATAGACGCAATAATAAAAACGAATAATAAAAATTTCGTCATTTTTATGCTGTTTTTCACGCGTTAAAACGTGATTAAAGCTCAAATCGTGCTGTTTTGTAAAATAAGCATTTTCAAGCATTTTAGATCGTTGAAATCGTTCAAATAGACGCAATATTAATAAAAAACGAATAATAAAAATTCGTCGTTTTCATGCTGTTTTTACTCGTTAAAACGCAGATTAAAAGAAAACTCAAAACGTGCTGTTTTGCTAAAATAAGCATTTTTCAAGCATTTTTAGATCGTTGAAATCATTCAAATAGAAGCAATATTAATAAAAAAACGAATAAAATTTCGTCGTTTTTATGCTGTTTTACGCGTTAAAACGCAGATTAAAGCTCAAAACGTGCTGTTTGCTAAAATAAGCATTTTCAAGCATTTTTAGATCCATTTAAAATCGTTCAAAATAGAAGCAATATTAATAAAAACGAATAATAAAATTCGTCGTTTTATGCTTTGTTTTACGCGTTAAAACGCAGATTAAAACTCAAAACATGCTGTTTTGCTAAAATAAGCATTTTCAAGCACATTTTAGATCGATTTAAGAAATCGTTCAAAATAGACGCAATAAAATAAAAACAGATAATAAAAATTTCGTCGTTTTATGCTTTGTTTTACGCGTTAAAACGCAGAATAAAGCTCAAAACGTGCTGTTTTATACAAAATAAGCGTTTTCAAGCATTTTAAGATCGTTGAAATCGTTCAAATAGACGCAATATTAATAAAAAGCGAATAATAAAAGATTTCGTCGTTTTTATGCTGTTTACGCGTTAAAACGCAGATTAAACTCGAAACGCGTAACGACGCTGTAAGCAAAGCATTTTCAAGCATTTTTAGATCGTTGAAATCGTTCAAATAGAAGCAATATTAATAAAAAGAGCAGATAATAAAAATTCGTCGTTTTTTATTAATACTTGTTTTTACGCGTTAAAACGCAGATTAAACTCGAAACGTGCTGTTTTGCTAAAATAAGCATTTTCAAGCATTTTAGATCGTTGAAATCGTTCAAATAGACGCAATATTATTAAAAAACGGAATAATAAAAATTTCGTCGTTTTTTATGCTGTTTTTACGCGTTAAAACGCAGATTAAAGCTCGAAACGTGCTGTTTTGCTATAATAAGCATTTTCAAGCATTTTAGATCGTTGAAATCGTTCAAATAGAAGCAATAGTAATAAAAAACGAATAATAAAAATTTCGTCGTTTTATGCTGTTTTACGCGTTAAAAACGCAGGTGCAAAATTTTAAAACGTGCTGTTTTTGCTAAAATAAGCATTTTCAAGCATTTAGATCATTAGGAAATCGTTCAAATAGAAGCAATATTAATAAAAGAAGCAGATAATAAAATTTCACCGTCGTTTTTATGCTGTTTTACGCGTTAAAACGCAGATTAAAACTCAAAACGTGCTTTTGTTTTGCTTTAAAATAAGCATTTTCAAGCATTTTTAGATCGGTGAAATCGTTTTGACCGAAGCAATATTAATAAAACGAATAATAAAAATTCGTCATTTTATGCTGTTTTACGCGTTAAAACGCAGATTAAAAGCTCAAACGTGCTGTTTTTGCTAAAATAAGCATTTTCAAGCATTTTAGATCGTTGAAATCGTTCAAATAGACGCAATATTAATAAAAACAAATAATAAAATTTCGTCGTTTTTATGCTGTTTACGCGTTAAAACGCAGAATAAAGCTCAAAACGATGCTGTTTTTGCTAAAATAAGCATTTTCAAGCATTTTAGATCGTTGAAATCGTTCAAATAGAAGCAATATTAATAAAACAGATAATAAAAATTCGTCGTTTTATGCTGTTTTGCGCGTTAAAACGCGGATTAAAAAACTCAAAAGGGCTGTTTTGCTAAAATAAGCATTTTCAAGCATTTTTAGATAAAATTTGAAATCGTTCAAATAGACGCAATATTAATAAAAACGACAATAAAAAATTCGTGGTTTTATGCTGTTTGCGTTAAAACGAAGAATAAAGCTCAAAACGTGCTGTTTTGCTAAAATAAGCATTTTCAAGCATTTTAGATCGTTGACATCAAAATGAGCCGCAATATAAATAAAACGAATAATAAAAATTTGTCATTTTATGCTGTTTTACGCGTTAAAACGCAAGATTAAAAGAAACTCAAAACGTGCTGTTTTGCTAAAATAAGCATTCAGCATTTTAGATCGTTGAAATCGTTCAAATAGACGCAATATTAATAAAAACGAATAATAAAAAATTTCGTCGTTTTTATGCTGTTTGCGCGTTAAAACACGGGCAAAACTCAAAACGTGCTGTTTTTGCTTTAAAATAAGCATTTTCAAGCATTTTAGATCGTTGAAATCGTTCAAATAGAAGCAATAATAATAAAAACAGATAATAAAAAATTCGTCGTTTTTATGCTGTTTTACATAGCAAAACGCAGATTAAAGCTCAAAACGTGCTGTTTTGCTGAAATAAGCATATTTCAAGCATTTTAGATCGTTGAAATGCCGTTCAAATAGGCGCCAATAAACTAAAAACGAATAATAAAGAAATTTCGTCGTTTTATACTGTTTTTCGCGTTAAAACGCTGATTAAAGCTCAAAACGTGCTGTTTTGCTAAAATAAGCATTTCAAAGCATTTTAGATCATTTGAAATCGTTCAAATAGACGAAATATTAATAAAAACGAATAATAAAAATTCGTCGTTTTTTATGCTGTTTTACGCGTTAAAACGCAGATTAAAGCTCAAAACGTGCTGTTTTGCTGTATAAACATTTCCAGCATTTTAGATCGTTGAAATCACGTTCAAATAGAAGCAATATTAATAAAAACGAATAATAAAAAATTTTGTCCCGTTTTATGCCATTTTACGCGCTAAAAACGCAGATTAAAAGCTCAAAACGTGCTGTTTTTGCTAAAATAAGCATTTTCAGCATTTTAAGATCGTTGAAATCGTTTAAATAAACAATATTAATAAAAACAGATAATAAAAAATCGTCATTTTTATGCTGTTTACGCGTTAAAACGCAGATTAAAGCTCAAAACATTATGTTTTGCTAAAATATAAGCATTTTCAAGCATTTTAGATCGTGAAATCGTTCAAAATAGACGCAATATTAATAAAACGAATAATAAAAATTTCGTCGTTTTATGCTGTTTTACGCGTTAAAACGCAGAATAGAAAGCTCAAAAGCGCTGTTTTGCTTCAAAATAAGCATTTTTAAAGCATTTTAGATCGTTGGAAATCGTTCCAAATAGAGAAGCAGCCAATAATAAAAACGAATAATAAAAAAATCGTTGTTTTATGCTGTTTTTACGCGTTAAAGCCGCAGATTAAAGCTCAAAACGTGCTGTTTTGCTAAAATAAGCATTTTCAGCATTTTAGACGTTGAAAGTTCAAATAGACGCAAATTTTAAAAAAAAGAATAATAAAAAAAATTTGTCGTTTTATGCTGTTTTTCGCGTTAAAAAGAAGAAAAACCCAAAAAGTGTTTTTGCTAAAATGACAAACATTTTTGATCGTTTAACGTTCAAATAGACGCAAATTAATAAAAAAGAATAATAAAAATTATTTTTTTGCGTTTTTCGCGTTAAAAAGCAGATTAAACTCAAAACGTGCTGTTTTTAAAATAAGCATTTTCAAACATTTTTGGGGGCGTGTCGTTCAAATAGACGCAATATTAATAAAAAACAAAAAAAATTTCGTCGTTTTTTTGCTGTTTTACGCGTTAAAACGCAGAATAAAACTCAAAAAGGGGTTTTGCAAAAATAAGCATTTTCAAGCATTTTAGATCGTTGAAATCGTTCGAAAACAATAAAAAAAAAACGAATAATAAAAATTTCGTTTTTTGCTGTTTTTCGCGATAAAAAGCAGATTAAAAACTCAAAACGTGCTGTTTTGCTAAAATAAATCATTTCAAGATCTAGATCGTTGAAATCGTTAAAATAGAACAATATTAATAAAAAACGAATAATAAAAAATTCGTCGTTTTATGCTGTTTTACGCGTTAAAACGCAGATTAAAGCTCAAGACGTGCTGTTTTGCTAAAATAAGCATTTTCAAGCATTTTAGATCGTTGAAATCGTTCAAATAGAAGCAATATTAATAAAAACGAATAATAAAAATCGTCGTTTTATGCTGTTTTACGCGTTAAAAGCAGATTAAACTCAAAACGTGCTGTTTTGCTAAAATAAGCATTTTCAAGCATTTTAGATCGTTGAAATCGTTTAAATAGAAGCAATATTAATAAAACGAATAATAAAAATTCGTCATTTTTATGCTGTTTTACGCGTTAAAACGCAGATTAAAGCTCAAAACGTGCTGTTTTGCTAAAATAAGCATTTCAAGCATTTTAGATCGTTGAATCGTTCAAATAGACCAATATTAATAAAACGAATAATAAAAATTCTGTCGTTTTATAAGCTGTTTTACGCGTTAAAACGCAGGATTAAAGCTCAAACGGCTGTTTTGCTAAAATAAGCATTTTCAAGCATTTTAGATCGTTGAAATCGTTCAAATAGAAGCAATATTAATAAAAACGAATAATAAAAATTCGTCGTTTTATGCTGTTTTACGCGTTAAAACGCAGATTAAAGCCTCAAAAGTGCTGTTTTGCTAAAATAAGCATTTTCAAGCATTTTAGATCGTTGAAATCGTTTAAATAGCCAATAATAAAACGAATAATAAAAATTCGTTTTTATGCTGTTTTACGCGTTAAAACGCAGATTAAAGCTCAAAACGTGCTGTTTTGCTAAAAATAAGCATTTCAAGCATTTTAGATCGTTGAAATCGTTCAAATAGAAGCACATTAATAAAAACAATAATAAAATTTCGTCGTTTTATGCTGTTTTACGCGTTAAAACGCAGAATTAAAGCTCAAAAACGTGCTGTTTGCTAAAATAAGCATTTTCAAGCATTTTAGATCGTTGAAATCGTTCAAATAGAAGCAATATTAATAAAACGAATAATAAAACTCGTCGTTTTATGTTGTTTACGCGTTAAAACGCAGATTAAAGCTCAAAAGGTGCTGTTTTGCTAAAATAAGCATTTTCAAGCATTTTAGATCGTTGAAATCGTTCAAATAGGCGCAATATTAATAAAAACGAATAATAAAAATTCGTCGTTTTTATGCTGTTTTACGCGTTAAAACGCAGAATAAAGCCTCAAAACGTGCTGTTTTGCTAAAATAAGCATTTTCAAGCATTTTAGATCGTTGAAATCGTTCAAATACACGCAATATTAATAAAAACGAATAAGAAAAATTTCGTCGTTTGTATGCGTTTTACGCGTTAAAACGCAGATTAAAGCTTAAAACGTGCTGTTTTGCTAAAATAAGATCGCTAAGCATTTTAGATCGTTGAAATCGTTCAAATTGAAGCAATATTAATAAAAACGAATAATAAAAAATTCGTCGTTTTAATTCTGTTTACGCGTTAAAACGCAGATTAAAGCTCAAAACGTGCTGTTTTGCTAAAATAAGCATTTTTAACATTTTAGATCGTTGAAATCGTTCAAATAGACGCAAATTTATAAAACAAATAATAAAATTTCGTCGTTTTAATGCTTTTTTACGCGTTAAAAACGCTGATTAAAAGCTCAAATCGTGCTGTTTTGCTAAAAATAAGCATTTTTCAAGCATTTTAGATCGTTGAAATCGTTTTAAATAGACGCAATATTAATAAAAACGAATAATAAAAATTCGTCGTTTTTATGTGTTTTACTCGTTAAAACGCAGATTAAATTCAAAACGTGCTGTTTTGCTAAAATAAACATTTTCAAGCATTTTAGATCGTTGAAATCATTCAAATAGAAGCAATATTAATAAAAACGAATAATAAAAATTTCGTCGTTTTTATGTCGTTTTACGCGTTAAAACGCAGATTAAAAACTCAAAACGGCTGTTTTGCTAAAATAAGCATTTTCAAGCATTTTAGATCATTGAAATCGTTCAAATAGAGCAATATTAATAAAACGAATAATAAAAATTCGTCGTTTTGCTGTTTTACGCGTTAAAACGCAGATTAAAGCTCAAAACGTGCTGTTTTGCTAAAATAAGCATTTTCAAGCATTTTAGATCGTTGAAATCGTTCAAATAGACGCAATAAAAATAAAACAAATAATAAAATTTCGTCGTTTTATGTGTTTACGCGTTAAACGCAGAATAAAAGCTCAAAACGGCTGTTTTGCTAAAAAAGCATTTTCGCTTTTAGATCGTTGAAATCGTTCAAATAGAAATTAATAAAAAAGAATAATAAAATTCGTCGTTTTATGCTGTTTTACGCGTTAAAACGCAGATTAAAGTCAAAGGGCTGTTTTGCTAAAATAAGCATTTTCAAGCATTTTAGATCGTTGAAATCGTTCAAATAAGGGCAATATTTAAAAAAAACGAATAATAAAAACGTCGTTTTATGCGTTTTACGCGTTAAAACGCGATTAAAGCTCAAAACGGCTGTTTTCTAAATAAGCATTTCCAAGCATTTTAGATCGTTGAAACCCTTTAAAAGAAGCAATATTAATAAAACGAATAAAAAAAAAATGTCATTTTATGCTGTTTTACGCGTTAAAACGCAGATTAAAACTCAAAACGTGCTGTTTTGCTAAAAAAGCATTTTCAAAGCATTTTTACGTGAAATCGTTCAAATAGACGCATATTAATAAAACGAAAATAAAATTTGCCCTTTTTAGCTGTTTTACCCTTAAAACGAGAATTAAAGCTCAAAAGTGCTGTTTGCAAAAAAAGATTTTCGCATTTTAGATCGTTGAAATCCCCCTTTAAATACACGCAATTAATAAAAACGAATAAGAAATTCGTCGTTTGATGCCGTTTTACGCGTTAAAACGCAGATTAAAGCTTTAAAACGCTGTTTGCTAAAAAAGCATTTTTAAGCATTTTGATCGTTGAAATCGTTCAAATTAGATAAATATTAATAAAAACGAATAATAAAAAAATTGTCGTTTTAATTCTGTTTTACGCGTTAAAAACGCAGATTGCCCAAACGTGCTCTTTTTAAAATAAGCATTTTCGCATTTAGATCGTTGGGAATCGTTCAAAATAGACGCAAAATTAATAAAACGAAAAAATAAAATTCCGTCGTTTTATTGTTTTTCGCGTTAAAACGCTGAATAAAGCTCAAACGGGTGTTTTGCTAAATAGCATTTTCAAGCATTTAGATCGTTGAAAATCGTTCAAATAGACGCAATATTAATAAAAAACGAATATAAAAATTTCGTCGTTTTATGTTTTTTTACGCGTTAAAACGCAGATTAAAGCTCGAAACGTGCTGTTTTGCATAATAAGCATTTTCAAGCATTTTTAGATCGTTGGAAATCGTTCAAATAGGCAATATTAATAAAAACGAATAATAAAAATTCGTCGTTTTGGTTTTTACGCGTTAAAAAGGGAGATTAAAGCTCGAAACGTGCTGTTTTGCTAAAATAAGCATTTTCGCATTTAGATCGTTGAAATCGTTCCAAATAGACAGCATAATTTAAAAAAACGAATAATAATTTCGTCGTTTTAAGCTGTTTTACGCGTTAAAACGCTGATTAAAGCTCAAACGGCTGTTTTGCTTAAATAAGCAGTTTCAAGCATTTTAGATCGTGAAATCGGGTTTAAATAGACGCAATATTAATAAAAAAAATAAAAAAATTCGTCGTTTTTAGCAGTTTTACGCTTAAAACGCGATTAAAGCTCAAAACGGCTGTTTTGCTAAAAATAAGCATTTTCAAGCATTTTATCTTTGAAATCGTTCAAATAGAAGCAAATTTTTAAAAACGAATAATAAAAAATTTGCGTTTTTATGCTGTTTTACGCGTTAAACAGATTAAAGCCAAAAAAATCTGTTTTGCAAATTGCATTTTCAGCTTTTGATCTGAAATCGTTTAAATAGACGCAATTAATAAAAAACGAATAATAAAAAATTCGTCATTTTTATAAAGGTTTTACGCGTTAAAACGCAGATTACCAAAACTGCTGTTTTGCTAAATAAGCATTTTCAAGCATTTTAGATCGCTGAAATCGTTCAAATAGACGCAATATTAATAAAACGATAATAAAATTTCGTCGTTTTTTTGTGTTTCGCGTTAAAACGCGATTAAAGCTCAAAACGTGCTGTTTGCTAAAAAAAGCATTTTCGCATTTTAGATCGCTGAAACGTTCAAATAGAAATATTAATAAAAAAAGAAAAATAAAATTCGTCGTTTTATGCTGTTTTACGCGTAAAACGCAGATTAAAAGCTCAAAACGTGCTGTTTTGCTAAAATAAGATTTTCGCATTTTAGATCGTTGGAAATCGTTAAAAAAGCCTAAATAAAACGAAAATAAAAAAATTCGTCGTTTTATGCTGTTTTACGCGTTAAAACGCAGATTTAAAAACTCAAAACGTGCTGTTTTGCTAAAATAAGCATTTTCAAGCATTTAGATCGTTGAAATCGTTCAAATAGAAGCAATATTAATAAAAAACAAAAAAAAAATTTCGTCGTTTTATAAGCGTTTTACGCGTTAAAACGCAGAATAAAAGCTCAAACGTGCGTTTTGCTAAAGCATTTAAAGCATTTTAGATCGTTTAAATGTTCAAATAGAAGCAATATAATAAAACGAATAAAAATTTTTTTTTTGCTGTTTTACGGTTAAAACGCAGATTAAAGCTCAAAAAAGTGCTGTTTTGCTAAAATAAGCATTTTAAGATTTTTGACGTTGAAACGTTCAAAAAAAGCAAATTTAAAAAAAACGAATAAAAAAAACTGGCGTTTTA
>NW_027047101.1:0-17409 GCF_025399875.1 Dalotia coriaria
CAAAAAACGCAATATTAATAAAAAAAGAATAATAAAAAATTTTGCCGTTTTTTTGCTTTTTGCGTTAAAACGCAGAATAAAAACTCAAAACTTTTCTGTTTTGTAAAATAAGATTTTCAACATTTTGATCGTTGAAACGTTCAAATAGACGCAATATTTAAAAAAACGAATAATAAAATGTCGTTTTTATGCTTTTTTCCTTAAACGCGAAAAAACTCAAACGTGGTGTTTTGCTAAAAAAGCATTTTCAAGCATTTTAGATCGTTGAAATCGCAAATAGAAGCAATATTTAAAAAAAACGAATAATAAAAATTCGTAGTTTTTATGTGTTTTACGCGTTAAAACGCAGATTAAAGCTCAAAAAGTGCTGTTTTTCTAAAATAAAATTTTCGCATTTTTTTATCGTTGAAATTGTTCAAATAGACGCAATATTAATAAAAACGAATAAAAAAAAATTTTGTCGTTTTTATGCTGTTTTTCGCGTTAAACCTGATTAAAACTCAAAACGGCTGTTTTGCTAAAAAAAACTTTTGTTCGGAAACGTTCAAATAGCCAATATTTAAAAACGAATAATAAAAATTTCCATGCTGTTTTTCGCGTTAAAAGCAAAATAAAGCTCAAAACGTGCTGTTTTGTTAAAATGCATTTTCAAACATTTTGACGTTGAAATCGTCCAAAAAGAAGCAATATTAATAAAAACGAATAATAAAAATTCGTCGTTTTTATGCTGTTTTACGCGTTAAAACGCAGATTAAAGCTCAAACTCTGTTTTGCTAAAATAAGCATTTTTTAAGCATTTTAGATCATTGAAATCGTTCAAATAGACGCAATATTAATAAAAACGAATAATAAAAATTTGTCGTTTTTTTTGCTGTTTTCGGTTAAACGCAGATTAAAGCTCAAAAAGTCTGTTTTGCTAAAATAAGCATTTTCATGCATTTTAGATCGTTGAAATCGTTCAAAAGAACAAATTTAAAAACGAATAATAAAAAAAACGTCGTTTTATGCTGTTTTCGCGTTAAAAAGCAGATTAAAACTCAAAAAAGGCTGTTTTGCTAAAATAAAAATTTTTAAACATTTTAGTCGTTGAAATCGTTTCAAATAGAAGCAATATTAATAAAAAAAAAATAATAAAATTTCGTCGTTTTATGCTATTTTTCGCGTTAAAACGCAGATTAAATAAAAAAGTGCTGTTTTGCTAAAATAAGCATTTTCAAGCTTTTTAGATCATTGAAATCGTTCAAATAGATGCATTAATAAAAACGAATAATAAAAAATTTGTCGTTTTATGCTGTTTTACGCGTTAAAACGCAGATTAAAAACTCAAAACGTGCTGTTTTGCTAAAATAAGCATTTTCAAGCATTTTAGATCGTTGAAATCGTTCAAATAGAAGCATATTAATAAAACGAATAATAAAAATTTCGTCGTTTTATGCTGTTTTACGCGTTAAAACGCAGATTAAAGCTCAAAACGTGCTGTTTTGCTAAAATAAGCATTTTCAAGCATTTTAGATCGTTGAAATCGTTTAAATAGAAGCAATATTAATAAAAACGAATAATAAAAATTCGTCATTTTATGCTGTTTTACGCGTTAAAACGCAGATTAAAGCTCAATACGTGCTGTTTTGCTAAAATAAGAATTTTCAAGCAATTTAGATCGTTGAAATCGTTCAAATAGACGCAATATTAATAAAAACGAATAATAAAAATTTCGTCGTTTTATACTGTTTTACGCGTTAAAACGCAGAATAAAGCTCAAAACATGCTGTTTTGCTAAAATAAGCATTTTCAAGCATTTTAGATCGTCGAAATCGTTCAAATAGAAGCAATATTAATAAAAAACGAATAATAAAATTTCGTCGTTTTTATGCTGTTTTACGCGTTAAAACGCAGATTAAAGCTCAAAACGTGCTGTTTTTGCTAAAATAAGCATTTTCAAGCATTTTAGATGGTTGAAATCGTTTAAATAGAAGCAATATTAATAAAACGAATAATAAAAAATCGTCATTTTTATGCTGCTGTTTTACGGGTTAAACGCAGATTAAAGCTCAAAACGTGCTGTTTTGCTAAAATAAGCATTTTCAAGCATTTTAAATCGTTGAAATCGTTCAAATAGACGCAATATTAAAAAAAACGAATAATAAAAATTTCGTCGTTTTATGCTGTTTTACGCGTTAAAACGCAGAATAAAGCTCAAACGTGCTGTTTTATAAAATAAGCATTTTCAAGCATTTTAGATCGCTGAAATCGTCCAAATAGAAGCAATTAATAAAAACGAATAATAAAAATTCGTCGTTTTATGCTGTTTTACGCGTTAAAACGCAGATTAAAGCTCAAAACGTGCTGTTTTGCTAAAATAAGCATTTCCAAGCATTTTAGATCATTGAAATCGTTCAAATAGGCGCAATATTAATAAAAACGAATAATAAAAATTCGTCGTTTTTAGCTGTTTTACGCGTTAAAACGCAGATTAAAGCTCAAAACGTGCTTTTGCTAAAATAAGATTTTCAAGCATTTTAGATCGTTGAAATCATTCAACTAGAAGCAATATTAAATAAAACGAATAATAAAAATTCGTCGTTTTTATGCTGTTTTACGCGTTAAAACGCAGATTAAAAGCTCAAACGTGCTGTTTTGCTAAAATAAGCATTTTCAAGCATTTTAGATCGTTGAAATCGTTTAAATAGAAGCACATAACTAAAAACGAATAATAAAAATTTCGTCGTTTTTATGCTGTTTTACGCGTTAAAACGCAGATTAAAGCTCAAACGTGCTGTTTTGCTAAAATAAGCATTTTCAAGCATTTTAGATCGTTGAAATAGTTTAAATAGAAGCAATATTAATAAAAACGAATAATAAAAAATTCGTCATTTTTATGCTGTTTTACGCGTTAAAACGCAGATTAAAGCTCAAAACGTGCTGTTTTGCTAAAATTAGCATTTTCAAGCATTTTAGATCGTTGAAATCGTTCAAATAGACGCAATATTAATAAAACGAATAATAAAAATTTCGTCGTTATTATGCTGTTTTACGCGTTAAAACGCAGAATAAAAGCTAAAACGTGCTGTTTTGCTAAAATAAACATTTTCAAGCATTTTAGATCGTTGAAATCGTTCAAATAGAAGCAATATTAATAAAAACGAATAATAAAAATTCGTCGTTTTATGCTGTTTTACGCGTTAAAGCGCAGATTAAAGCTCAAAACGTGCTGTTTTGCTAAAATATGAATTTTCAAGCATTTTAGATCGTTGAAATCGTTCAAATAGACGCAATATTAATAAAAACGAATAATAAAATTTCGTCGTTTTATGCTGTTTTAGGCGTTAAAAAGCAGAATAAAGCTCAAAACGTGCTGTTTTGCTAAAATAAGCATTTTCAAGCATTTTAGATCGTTGAAATCGTTCAAATAGACGCAATATTAAAAAAAACGAATAATAAAAATTTCGCCGTTTTATGCTGTTTTACGCGTTAAAACGCAGAATAAAAGCTCAAAACTTGCTGTTTTGCTAAAATAAGCATTTTCAAGCATTTTAGATCGTTGAAATCGTTCAAATAGACGCAATATTAATAAAAACGAATAATAAAAATGTCGTCGTTTTTATGCTGTTTTACGCGTTAAAACGCAGAATAAAGCTCAAAACGTGCTGTTTTGCTAAATAAGCATTTTCAAGCATTTTAGATCGTTGAAATCGTTCAAATAAAGCAATATTAATAAAAACGAATAATAAAAATTCGTAGTTTTATGTTGTTTTACGCGTTAAAACGCAGATTAAAGCTCAAAACGTGCTGTTTTGCTAAAATAAGAATTTTCAAGCATTTTAGATCGTTGAAATTGTTCAAATAGACGCAATATTAATAAAACGAATAATAAAATTTCGTCGTTTTATGCTTTTTTTACGCGTTAAAACGCTGATTAAAGCTCAAAACGTGCTGTTTTGCTAAAATAAGCATTTTCAAGCATTTTAGTTCGTTGAAATCGTTCAAATAGACGCAATATTAATAAAAACGAATAATAAAATTTCGTCGTTTTTTTTTTACCTTTAAAGCAATTAAAAAAAAGGTTTTTTTTTGTTTTAGTTTTAGCGTTAAACGTTAAATAAAGCAAATTTTCAAAATAAAAATTTCGCTTTTTATGCGTTTTTTTCCCTTAAAAGCAATTAAAAAAAACGGGTTTTTTTAAAATTTTTAAAAAAATTTTACGTTAAACTTAAATAAAACTTTTAAAAAGAATTTTAAAAAAATTTTTTTATCACCGTTAAAACGCAATTAAAATAAAAAAGGGTTTTTAAAATAAAATTTTAAAATTTAGCGTTAAACGCAAATAACCAATATTAAAAAAACTTTTAAAAATTTCGCGTTTTTTTTTACCTTAAAAAAAAAAAAAAAAATCTGTTTTTTGCTTTTAAGCTTTTAAGCATTTTAAGTCAAATCGTTCAAATAAAACAAAATTTTAAAAAAAAATTAAAAAAACGTCTTTTTTTTTTAAAAAATTAAATCCTGCTGTTTGCTAAAAAAGCTTTTAAGCTAACGTTTTGCCAAAAACAATTTAAAAAAGAAAAAAAAAAACTTTAAAATTTCGTCGTTTTTTTGGGGGCTGTTTTACGCGTTAAAACGCGGAATAAAGCTCAAAACATGCTGTTTTCAAAATAAGCATTTTCAAGCATTTTTTGATCGTCCGGGGGTCGTTCAAATAGAAGCAATATTAATAAAACGAATAATAAAAAAATTTGTCGTTTTTATGCTGTTTTTTCGCGGGGGAAAAAGCAGATTAAAACTCAAAACGTGCTGTCTTTAAAATAAGCATTTTTTAAAACATTTTTTGATCGTTGGGAAAACGTTCAAATAGAAAGCAATATTAATAAAAACGAATAATAAAAAATTTTGTCGTTTTTTTTTGCTGTTTTACGCGTTAAAACGCTGATTAAAAACTCAAAACGTGCTGTTTTTTCAAAAATAAGCATTTTCCAAAACATTTTTTGATCGTTGGGGAAAACGTTCAAATAGACGCAATATTAATAAAAACGAATAATAAAAAAATTTGTCGTTTTTTTTGCTGTTTTTCGCGTTAAAACGCAGATTAAAGCTCAAAAAGTGCTGTTTTGCTAAAATAAACATTTTCAAGCATTTTTTGATCGTTGAAATCGTTCAAATAAAAAAATATTAATAAAAAAGAATAATAAAAATTTTTGTCGTTTTTTTGCTGTTTTTCGCGTTAAAACGCAGATTAAAGCTCAAACCGTGCTGTTTTTCTAAAATAAGCATTTTCAAGCATTTTAGATGCGTTGAAATCGTTTAAATAGAAGCAATATTAATAAAACGAATAATAAAAATCGTCATTTTTATGCTGTTTTACGGGTTAAAACGCAGATTAAAAGCTCAAACGTGCTGTTTTGCTAAAATAAGCATTTTCAAGCATTTTAGATCGTTGAAATCGTTCAAATAGACGCAATATTAAAAAACGAATAATAAAAAATTTCGTCGTTTTTATGCTGTTTTACGCGTTAAAACGCAGAATAAAAGCTCAAAACGTGCTGTTTTGCTAAAATATGCATTTTCAAGCATTTTAGATCGTTGAAATCGTCCAAATAGAAGCAATATTAATAAAAAAAGAATAATAAAAAATTCGTCGTTTTATGCTGTTTTACGCGTTAAAACGCAGATTAAAGCTCAAAACGTGCTGTTTTGCTAAAATAAGCATTTTCAAGCATTTTAGATCGTTGAAATCGTTTAAATAGAAGCAATATTAATAAAAACGAATAATAAAAATTCGTCATTTTTATGCTGTTTTACGCGTTAAAACGCAGATTAAAGCGCAAAACGTGCTGTTTTGCAAAAATAAGCATTTTCAAGCAATTTAGATCGTTGAAATCGTTCAAATAGACGCAATATTAATAAAAACGAATAATAAAATTTCGTCGTTTTATGCTGTTTTACGCGTTAAAACGCAGAATAAAGCCTCAAACGTGCTGTTTTGCTAAAATAAGCATTTTCAAGCATTTTAGATTGTTGAAATCGTCCAAATAGAAGCAATATTAATAAAAAACGAATAATAAAAATTCGTCGTTTTGTTGTTTTACGCGTTAAAACGCAGATTAAAGCTCAAACGCTGTTTTGCTAAAATAAGCATTTTCAAGCATTTTAGATCATTGAAATCGTTCAAATAGACGCAATATTAATAAAAACGAATAATAAAAATTCGTCGTTTTTAAGGTTTTACGCGTTAAAACGCAGATTAAAGCTTCAAAACGTGCTGTTTTGCTAAAATAAGCATTTTCAAGCATTTTAGATCGTTGAAATCGTTCAAATAGAAGCAATATTAATAAAACGAATAATAAAAATTTCGTCGTTTTATGCTGTTTTACGCGTTAAAACGCAGATTAAAGCTCAAAACGTGCTGTTTTGCTAAAATAAGCATTTTCAAGCATTTTAGTTCGTTGAAATCGTTTAAATAGACGCAATATTAATAAAAACGAATAATAAAAATTTCGTCGTTTTTATGCTGTTTTACGCGTTAAAACGCAAAATTAAAGCTCAAAACGTGCTGTTTTGCTAAAATAAGCATTTTCAAGCATTTTTTTTGATCGTTGAAATACGAATCCAAATAGAAGCAATATTAATAAAATCGAATAATAAAAGATTTACGTTTAAAGCAATAATTTTACGCGTTAAAACGCAGATTAAAGCTCAAAACGGCTGTTTTAGCTTTTAAAATAAGAATTTTCCACATTTTAGATCGTTGAATGTTCAAAAGACGCAATATTAATAAAAACGAATAATAAAATTTCTTCGTTCGTAAACGGTTAAAGTAAAACGCTGTTAAAGCTCAAAACGCGCTTTTTGCATAAAATAAGCATTTTCAAGCATACTTTAGATCGTTGAAATCATTCAAAATAACGCAATATTAATAAAAAACGATAATAAAAATTCGTCGTTTTTATGCTGTTTTAACGCGTTAAAACGCAAAGATTAAATCTCAAAACGTTGCTGTTTTGCTAAAATGTCATTTTCAAGCATTTTAGATCAATTAGAAATCGTTCAAATAGCAATATTAATAAAAACGAATAAAAAAATTTCGCGTTTTATGCTGAATTAGCAGTTTAAAACGCGATTTAAACTAAACGTGCTCTTTTGCTAAAATACTTTTCAAAACATTTTAAGATCGTTGAAATCGTTCAAATAGACGAAATATTAATAAAAACGAATAATAAAAATTTCGTCGTTTTTATGCTGTTTTACGCGTTTAAACGAGAATGAAACTCAAACTGGCAATTGGCTAAAAAAAGCAATATCAAACATTTTAGTTTTATCGTTGTAAATCGTTCAAATAGACGCAATATTACTAAAAGCTTGGATAATAATAAGATTTCGCGTTTTATGCTGTTTAACGCGTTAAAACGCAGAATAAACTCAAAACTTGCTGTTTGCTAAAAATAAGCTTTTCAAGCATTTTAGATCGTTGAAATCGTTCAAATAGACGCAATATTAATGAAGCTAATAATAAAAATTTCGTCGTTTTATGCTGTTTTACGCGTTAAACGCAGTTAAAAGCCAAATCGTGCTGTTTTGATAAAATAAGCATTTTCAGCATTTTAGATCGTTGAAATCGTTCAAAAGAGAAACAATATTAAAAAACGAATTAATAAAAAATTCGTCTTTTATTTGCATTTTACGCGTTAAACGCAGATTAAAGCTCAAAACATTTTTTAAGCTAAAATAAGCATTTTCTAAGCATTTTAGATCGTTGAAATCGTTCAAAAGACGCAATATTAATAAAAACGAATAATTCAAAATTTCGTCGTTTTGTAAGTTTAAGCGTTAAAACGCTGATTAAACTCAAAACGTAATGATTTTGCTTTAATAAGCATTTTTAGCTTTTAGATCGTTGAAATACGTCTCAAAAGCGCAATATTAATAAAAACGAATAATAAAATTCGTGTTTTATGAACTGTTTTCAGCGTTAAAACGCAGATTAAAGCTCAAAACGTGCTGTTTTATGCTAAATAAGCATTTTCAAGCATTTTAGATCGTTGAAATCGTTCAAATAGAAGCAATATTAATAAAAAACGAATAATAAAAATTTCGTCGTTTTATGCTGTTTTACGCGTTAAAACGCAGATTAAAGCTCAAAACGTGCTGTTTTTCTAAAATAAGCATTTTCAAGCATTTTAGATCGTTGAAATCGTTCAAATAGACGCAATATTAATAAAAAAAGAATAATAAAAATTCGTCGTTTTATGCTGTTTTACGCGTTAAAACGCAGATTAAAGCTCAAAACGTGCTGTTTTTGCTAAAATAAGCATTTTCAAGCATTTTAGATCGTTGAAATCGTTCAAATAGAAGCAATATTAATAAAAACGAATAATAAAAATTCGTCGTTTTTATGCTGTTTTACGCGTTAAAACGCAGATTAAAAACTCAAAACGTGCTGTTTTGCTAAAATAAGCATTTTCAAGCATTATAGATCGTTGAAATCGTTTTAAATAGAAGCAATATTAATAAAAACGAATAATAAAAAATTTCGTCGTTTTTATGCTGTTTTACGCGTTAAAACGCAGATTAAAGCTCAAAACGTGCTGTTTTGCTAAAATAAGCATTTTCAAGCATTTATAGATCGTTGAAATCGTTCAAATAGACGCAATATTAATAAAAAACGAATAATAAAAATTTCGTCGTTTTTTATGCTGTTTTACGCGTTAAAACGCAGATTAAAAACTCAAAACGTGCTGTTTTGCTAAAATAAGCAATTTTTAAGCATTTTAGATCGTTGAAATCGTTCAAATAGACGCAATATTAATAAAAACGAATAATAAAAATTCGTCGTTTTATGCTGTTTTACGCGTTAAAACGCAGATTAAAGCTCAAAACGTGCTGTTTTGCTTAAAATAGCATTTTCAAGCATTTTAGATCGTTAAATGTTCAATAGGCGCAATATTAATAAAACGAATAATAAAAAATTTGTCGTTTTTAGGTTTTTACGCGTAAAACGCAGATTAAAGTCTCAAACGTGCTGTTTTGCTAAAATAAGCATTTTCAAGCATTTTAGATCGTTGAAATCGTTCAAATAGAAGCAATATTAATAAAAACAAATAATAAAAATTCGTCGTTTTATGCTGTTTTACGCGTTAAAACGCAGATTAAAGCTCAAAACGTGCTGTTTTGTAAAATAAGCAATTTCAAGCATTTTAGATCGTTGAAATCGTTCAAATAGACGCAATATTAATAAAAACGAAAATAAAAATTCGTCGATTTTATGCTGTTTTACGCGTTAAAACGCAGATTAAAGCTCAAAACGTGCTGTTTTGCTAAAATAAAGCATTTTCAAGCATTTTAGATCGTTGAAATCGTTCAAATTGACGCAATATTAATAAAAACGAGAAATAAATAATTCGTCGTTTTATGCTGTTTTACGCGTTAAAACGCAGATTAAAGCTCAAAACGTGCTGTTTTGCTAAAATAAACATTTTCAAGCATTTTAGATCGTTGAAATCGTTCAAATAGACGCATATTAATAAAAACGAATAATAAAAATTCGTCGTTTTATGCTGTTTTACGCGTTAAAACGCAGATTAAAGCTTCAAAACGTGCTGTTTTGCTAAAATAAGCATTTTCAAGCATTTTAGATCGTTGAAATCGTTTAAATAGAAGCAATATTAATAAAAACGAATAATAAAAATTTCGTCGTTTTATGCTGTTTTACGCGTTAAAACGCAGATTAAAGCTTTAAAACGTGCTTTTTGCTAAAATAAGCATTTTCAAGCATTTTAAATCGTTGAAATCGTTCAAATAGAAGCAATATTAATAAAAACGAATAATAAAATATTCGTCGTTTTATGCTTGTTTTACGCGTTAAAACGCAGATTAAAGCTCAAAACGTGCTGTTTTGCTAAAATAAGCATTTTCAAGCATTTTAAATCGTTGAAATCGTTCAAATAGACGCAATATTAATAAAAAAGAATAATAAAATTTCGTCGTTTTATGCTTTTTTTACGCGTTAAAACGCAGAATTAAAGCTCAAAACGTGCTGTTTTGCTAAAATAAGCATTTTCAAGCCTTTTAGATCGTTGAAATCGTTCAAATAGAAGCAATATTAATAAAACAAATAATAAAAATTTCGTCGTTTTATGCTGTTTTCGCGTTAAACAGAATTAAAGCTCAAAACGGTGCCTGATTTGCTAAAATAAGCATTTTCAAGCATTTTAGATCGTTGAAATCGTTCAAATAGAGCAATATTAATAAAAACGAAAATAAAAATTCGTCGTTTTATGCTGCTTTCGCGTTGAAACCCGATTTAAGCTCAAAAGGTGCTGATTTGCTAAAATAAGCATTTTCAAGCATTTTAGATCGTTGAAATCGTTCAAATAGAATATTAATAAAAACGAAAATAAAAATTCGTCGTTTTATGCTGTTTTACGCGTTAAAACGCAGATTTAAAGCTCAAAACGTGCTGTTTTGCTAAAATAAGCATTTTCAAGCATTTTTTGATCGTTGAAATCGTTCAAATAGAAGTAATATTAATAAAAACGAATAATAAAAATTCGTCGTTTTATGCTGTTTTACGCGTTAAAACGCAGATTAAAGCTCAAAACGTGATGTTTTGCTAAAATAAGCATTTTCAAGCATTTTAGATCGTTGAAATCGTTCAAATAGACGCAATATTAATAAAAACGAATAATAAAAATTCGTCATTTTTATGCTTTTTTTACGCGTTAGAACGCAGATTAAAGCTCAAAACGTGCTGTTTTGCTAAAATAAGCATTTTCAAGCATTTTAGATCGTTGAAATCGTTCAAATAGACGCAATATTATTAAAAACGAATAATAAAAATTTCGTCGTTTTATGCTGTTTTACGCGTTAAATTGCAGAATAAAAACTCAAAACGTGCTGTTTTGCTAAAATAAGCATTTTCAAGCATTTTAGATCGTTGAAATCGTTAAAATAGAAGCAATATTAATAAAAACGAATAATAAAATTCGTCGTTTTATGCTTTTTTTACGCGTTAAAACGCACATTAAAGCTCAAAACGTGGTGTTTTGCTAAAATAAGCATTTTCAAGCATTTTAGATCGTTGAAATCGTTCAAATAGACGCAATATTAATAAAAACGAATAATAAAAATTTCGTCGTTTTATGATGTTTTACGCGTTAAAACGCTGATTAAAGCTCAAAACGTGCTGTTTTGCTAAAATAAGCATTTTCAAGCATTTTAGATCGTTGAAATCGTTCAAATAGACGCAATATTAATAAAAACGAATAATAAAAAATTCGTCATTTTATGCTGTTTTACGCGTTAAAACGCAGATTAAAGCTCAAAACGTGTTGTTTTCCTAAAATAAGCATTTTCAAGAATTTTAGATCGTTGAAATCGTTCAAATAGACGCAATATTAATAAAAACGAATAATAAAAACTTCGTCTATTTTATGCTGTTTTACGCGTTAAAACGCAGATTAAAGCTCAAAACGTGCTGTTTTGCTAAAATAAGCATTTTCAAGCATTATAGATCGTTGTAATCGTTCGAATAGACGCAATATTAATAAAAACAAATAATAAAAATTTCGTCGTTTTTATGCTGTTTTACGCGTTAAAACGCAGATTAAAGCTCAAAACGTGCTGTTTTGCTAAAATAAGCATTTTCAAGCATTATAGATCGTTGTAATCGTTCAAATAGACGCAATAATTAATAAAACAAATAATAAAAAATTTCGTCGTTTTATGCTGTTTTATGCGTTAAAACGCAGATTAAAGCTCAAAACGTGCTGTTTTGCTTAAAATAAGCATTTTCAAGCATTTTGAGATCGTTGAAATCGTTTTTAAATAGAAGCAATATTAATAAAAACGAATAATAAAAATTCGTCATTTTATGCTGTTTTACGCGTTAAAACGCAGATTAAAGCTCAAAACGTGCTGTTTTTGCTAAAATAAGCATTTTCAAGCATTTTAGATCGTTGAAATCGTTCAAATAGACGCAATATTAATAAAAACGAATAATAAAAATTTCGTCGTTTTATGCTGTTTTACGCGTTAAAACGCAGAATAAATCAAAACGTCCTGTTTTGCTAAAATATGCATTTTCAAGCATTTTAGATCGTTGAAATCGTTCAAATAGAAGCAATATTAATAAAACGAATAATAAAAAATTCGTCGTTTTATGCTGTTTTACCCGTTAAAACGCAGATTAAAGCTCAAAACGTGCTGTTTTGCTAAAATAAGCATTTTCAAGCATTTTAGATCGTTGAAATCGTTCAAATAGAAGCAATATTAATAAAAAACGAATAATAAAAATGTCGTCGTTTTTATGCTGTTTTACGCGCTTAAAACGCAAATTAAAGCTCAAAACGTGCTGTTTTGCTATAATAAGCATTTTCAAGCATTTTAAATCGTTGAAATCGTTTAAATAGAAGCAATATTAATAAAAACGAATAATAAAAAAATTGTCATTTTATGCTGTTTTACGCGTTAAAACGCAGATTAAAGCTCAAAACGTGTTTTTCCTAAAATAAGCATTTTCAAGCATTTAGATCGTTGAAATCGTTCAAATAGACGAATATTAATAAAAACGAATAATAAAAAACTTCGTCTATTTTATGCTGTTTTACGCGTTAAAGCAGATTAAAGCTCAAAACGTGCTGTTTTGCTAAAATAATCATTTTCAAGCATTTTAGATCGTTGAAATCGTTCAAATAGAAGCAATATTAATAAAAAACGAATAATAAAAATTCGTCGTTTTTATGCTGTTTTACGCGTTAAAACGCTGATTAAAAGCTCAAAACGTGATGTTTTGCTAAAATAAGATTTTCAAGCATTTTAGATCGTTGAAATCGTTCAAATAGACGCAATAAAAAACGAATAATAAAAATTTCGTCGTTTTATGCTGTTTTACGCGTTAAAACGCAGATTAAAGCTCAAAACGTGCTGTTTTGCTATATAAGCATTTTCAAGCATTTTAATACGTTGAAATCGTTTAAATAGAAGCAATATTAATAAAACGAATAATAAAAAAATTCGTCATTTTATGCTGTTTTACGCGTTAAAACGCAGATTAAAGCTCAAAACGTGTTGTTTTCCAAAATAAGCATTTTCAAGCATTTTAGATCGTTGAAATCGTTCAAATAGACGCAATATTAATAAAAATCGAATAATAAAAACTTCGTCTATTTTATGCTGTTTTACGCGATTAAAACGCAGATTAAAGCTCAAAACGTGCTGTTTTGCAAAATAAGCATTTTCAAGCATTATAGATCGTTGTAATCGTTCGAATAGACGCAAATTAATTAAAAACAAATAATAAAATTTCGTCGTTTTATGCTGTTTTAGCGTTAAAACGCAGATTAAAGCTCAAAACGTGCTGTTTTGCTAAAATAAGCATTTTCAAGCATTATAGATCGTTGTAATCAGTTCAAATGACGCAATATTAATAAAAACAAATAATA
Source organism: Dalotia coriaria (assembly GCF_025399875.1). Lineage (NCBI taxonomy): Eukaryota > Metazoa > Arthropoda > Insecta > Coleoptera > Staphylinidae > Dalotia > Dalotia coriaria. Next base: position 13,428 of record NW_027047101.1, read on the forward strand.
AAAATTTCGTCGTTTTATAGTGTTTTATGCGTTAAAACGCAGATTAAAGCTCAAAACGTGCTGTTTTGCTAAAATAAGCATTTTCTAAGCATTTGAGATCGTTGAAATCGTTTAAATAGAAGCAATATTAATAAAAACGAATAATAAAAATTCGTCATTTTTATGTTGTTTTTACGCGTTAAAACGCAGATTAAAACTCAAAACGATGCTGTTTTGCTAAAATAAGCATTTTCAAGCATTTTGATGTGAAATCGTTAAATAGACGCAATATTAATAAAAACGAATAATAAAAATTTCGTCGTTTTATGCTGTTTTACGCGTTAAAACGCAGAATAAAAGCTCAAAACGTCCTGTTTTGCTAAAATATGCATTTTCAAGCATTTTAGATCGTTGAAATCGTTCAAATAGAAGCAATATTAATAAAAACGAATAATAAAAAATTCGTCGTTTTATGCTGTTTTACCACGTTAAAACGCAGATTAAAACTCAAAACGTGCTGTTTTGCTAAAATAAGCATTTTCAAGCATTTTAATCGTGAAATCGTTTCAAATAGAAGCAATATTAATAAACGAATAATAAAAATTTCGTCGTTTTATGTGTTTTACGCGTTAAAACGCAAATTAAAGCTCAAAACGTGCTGTTTATGCTATAATAAGCATTTTCAAGCATTTTAAATCGTTGAAATCGTTTAAATAGAAGAAATTAATAAAAACGAATAATAAAAAAAATTCGTCATTTATATGCTTGTTTTACGCGTTAAAACGCAGATTAAAGCTCAAAACGTGATGTTTTGCTAAAATAAGCATTTTCAAGCATTTTAGATCGTTGAAATCGTTCAAATAGACGCAATATTAATAAAAACGAATAATAAAAATTTCGTCGTTTTTATGCTGTTTTACGCGTTAAAACGCTGATTAAAGCTCAAAACGTGCTGTTTTGCTAAAATAAGCATTTTCAAGCATTTTAGATAGTTGAAATCGTTCAAAATAGAAGCAATATTAATAAAAAACGAATAATAAAAATTTGTCGTTTTATGCTGTTTTACGCGTTAGAACGCAGAATAAAGTTCAAACGTGCAGTTTAATGCTAAAATAAGCATTTTCAAGCATTTTAGATAGTTGAAATCGTTCAAATAGAAGAATATTAATAAAAACGAATAATAAAAATTCGTCGTTTTTATGCTGTTTTACCCGTTAAAACGCAGATTAAAGCTCAAAACGGCTGTTTTGCTAAAATAAGATTTCAAGCATTTTAGATCGTTAAATCGTTCAAATAGAAGCTAATATTAATAAAAAACGAATAATAAAAAATTTTGCGTTTATGCTGTTTTACCCGTTTAAACGCAGATTAAAGCTAAAACGTGCTGTTTTGCTAAAATAATTTTAGATCGTTGAAATCGTTCAAATAGACGCAATATTAATAAAACGAATTAATAAAAATTCTCGTTTTATGCTGTTTTACGCGTTAAAACGCAGATTTAAAGTCATAAGCGTTTGCGTAAATAAGTTCAAAGCAATATTAGATTGAAATCGTTCAAAAGCGCTTTTAATAAAAACGCGTTAAGAAAGATTTCGCTTTAAGTGCTGTTTTACGTTAAAAAGCATTAAGCTTAAATGCTTGTTGTCAAAAGCTTTATAAGCATTTTAAGATCGTGAAATCGTTCAAATAGACGTTTTAATTAAAAACGAAATAAAACTCGTCGTTTTTAATGTTTACGCGTTAAAAGCAGATTTAGATCTCAAACGTGCTATTTGCTAATAAATAAAGCAATAATAAAAATTTTATCTTTAATGCGTTTATAAAACGAATTAAAATCGGTTTTTAAATACTTCAAGCAGATTTGAAATCGTTCAAATTAGCATAAATAAAAAAGATTTTAAAAATTGAAATCGTTAAGAGCTATAGTTAAAAAACGATTAATCAAAACTGCTGTTTTTATAAGCATTTCAAAACATTTAAAGCTCGAAACGTCTGTATTGCGAAATAATAAATAATCGAACAATTTTAGATCTTGAATCGTTTGCAAATAAAGCAATATTAATAAAGTAAATCAAAATTTTGTCATTTTATGCATTTTACGTTAAACGATTAAATAAAACTGTTTTTGCAAAAAAGCATAATTTTAAAACATTTTTTTATCGTTTAACGTTAAAAACGCAATATTAATAAAAACGTAATAAAAACTTTGTCGTTTTATGCGTTTTACGTTAAAACGCAGATTAAAAGTCAAAACGAGCTGATTTTGCTAAAATAAGCATTTTCAAGCTTTTAGATCGTTGATTAAGCTAAAGCAATATTAATAAAAAAGATTTAAAAAGCATTTTAGTTTTATGTTGTTTTAACGTTAAAACGCAGATTAATAAAAACGTCTGTTTTGCTAAATAAGCATTTTCAGCATTTAAGATCGTTAAACTCAAAACGTTTTGCAATATAAATTTAAAACATTAATAAAATTCGTCAATTTGATGCGTATTACTTAAAAACGAATTAAATAAAACTGTTTTTTGCTTAATAAAAGCATTCCCCCAAAAAGAGCATTAAAAAAAAACGAATAATAAAATCTCCCATGTGTTTTTCGCGTTAAAAAGGGTTAAAGCTCAAAACGGCGTTTTTTTAAAAAACATTTTCAAGCATTTTAGATCGTTGAAATGTTGACGCAAAAAAAAAACGCAAAGAAAAAAATTTTTTCCCTTTTTATGTGTTTTCCGGGGTTTAAAAAGCGATTAAAGCTCAAAACGTGGGCTAAAATAAGCATTTTAAGCATTTTAACGTTAAACGCAAATAGACGAAAAAAATAAAAAAAGAATAATAAAACGTCGTTTTATGTGTTTTACGCGTTAAAAAAGAGATTAAAGCTCAAAAATGTTTTTGCTAAAATAAGCATTTTTAAGCATTTTAAACTTTGAAATGTTCAAAAAAAGTAAATAAAAAAGAATAATAAAAATTCAGTTTTATGATGTTTTACCCCTTAAAAAGCAGATTAAAACTCAAAAGCGTTTTGCTAAAAAAGATTTCAAGATTTTGATCCGAAATCGTTAAATAGACGGGGAAAAAAAAAAACAATAATAAAACCGCGTTTTTTTCTGTTTTACGCTTTAAAAAGATTAAAGCTCAAAAAGGGGTTTTTTTAAAAAAATTTCAAGCATTTTGACGTTAAACGTTCAAATAGAAGCTAAATAAAAAGGAAAAAAAAGTCGTTTTTTGCGTTTTCGCGTTAAAACGCAGATTAAAGGTCAAAAAAGTGCTGTTTTTCTAAAATAAAAAATTTTTAAGCATTTTAGATCGTTGAAATTTTAAAAGCGAAAATTAATAAAAACGAATAATAAAACATTTGTCGTTTTTATGTGTTTTAGCGTTAAAAAGCAGGGTTAAAGCTCAAAAAGTGCTGTTTTTCTTGATTTTTTTAAAATTTAGATCGTTTAAATCGTTAAATAGAAGCAAAAAAATTAAAAAAAACGAATAATAAAAAAATTTTGTCGTTTTTTGCGTTTTTCCCTTAAACGCAGATTAAAGCCAAAAAGTGCTGTTTTGCTAAAATAAGATTTTCAAGCAATCGTTGAAACGTTCAAATAGACGGGAATATTAATAAAAAGAATAATAAAAACTTCCTTTTATGCTGTTTTACGCGTTAAACGCAGATTAAATCAAAAAAGTGCTGTTTGCCAAAATAAATTTTTTTGCATTTAGATCGTTGAAACGTTCAAAAGACGCAATTAATAAAAACAAAAAAAAACTTGCATTTTATGCGTTTTTCGTTAAAAAGCAGATTGCCAAAACGGCTGTTTTGCTAAAATAATCATTTTCAAGATTTTTTATCGTTGAAAAACGTTCAAATAGACGCAATTAATAAAAACGAATAATAAAAAATTCGTCTATTTTATTTTTTGGTTTTTAAAAGCGGGGTTTAAACGCAAAGGGAAATTTTAAAGCCTAAAAAAAACCCTGCTATTTAAAAAAGGGGTTTTCTAAAATAAATTTTTAA
>NW_027047102.1:0-17395 GCF_025399875.1 Dalotia coriaria
GGGTTTTTTTTTTAAAAATTTTTTTTTTTTTTTTTGGGTTTTTTTCCCTTTAAAAAAAAAATTTTTTAAAAACCTTTTTAAAAAAAAAAGGTTTTTTTTTTTCGGGAAAACCCAAAAAAAAAAAAAAAATTTTTTTAAAAAAGGGGTTTTTTTTTTTTTAAAAAATTTTCCCAAAAAAAAGGGGAAAAAAAATTTTTTTTTTTTTGGTTTTTTAAACCTTAAAAAAAAAATTAAAAAACCTTTTTAAAAAAAAGGTTTTTTTTTCTTTTTTTTTTTAAAACGGAAAAAACCCAAAAAAAAGGGAAAAAAAAAATTTTTGGTTTTTTTTTGAAAAAAACCAAAAAAAAAAAAAAGGGGAAAAAAAAATTTTGGTTTTTTTTTTAAAACCCAAAAAAAAAAAAAAAAAAAAACTTTTTTTTTTTTGGAAAACCCAAAAAAAAAAAACCAAAATTTTTTTTAAAAATTTTTTTTGGTTTTGGGAAAAAATTTAAAAAAAAAAATTTTTTAAAAAAAAAAAATTTTCCTTTTTTAAAATTTTTAAAAAAAAAATTTAAAAAAAACGGGTTTTTTTTTTTTTGGTTTTTTTAAAAAAAAAAAAAGGAAAAATTTTTTTTGGTAAAAAAATTTTCCTTTTTTTTTTTTGGAAAAAAAAAAAAAAAAAAAAAAAAAAAATTTTTTTTTTTTTGGGAAAAAAAAACCAAAAATTTTTTTAAAAAACTTTTTTTTTTTTTTTTAAAAAAAAACCCCCGGGTTTTAAAAAAAACTTTTTTTTTTAACCCTTAAAAAAAAAAAAAATTTTTTAAAAAAAAAAAATTTTTTTTTTTCCTTTTAAATTTTTAAAAAATTTAAAAAAAAAAAAAAAATTTTTTTTTTTTTTTTTTTTGGTTTAAAAAAAAAATAAAAATTTTTTAAAAAAAAATTTAAAAATTTTTTTTTTTTTTTTAAAGCAAATTAAAAAAAAAATTTTTTTGGTTTTTTTTTTGGCCTTAAAAAAATTAAAACCCAAAAAAAAAAAATAAAATTTGGTTTTTTTTTTTTAAAAAAAAAAAAAAAAAAAGGGTTTTAAAAAAAAATTTTAAAAAAATTTTTTTTGGAAAAAATTTAAAAAAAAAATTTTTTAAAAAAAAAAAATTTTGGTTTTTTTTTTCCCTTAAAAAAAAAAAAAAAATTTTTTAAAAAAATTTTTTTTTTTTTAATTTAAAACCAAAAAAAAAAAAATTTTTTTAAAAAAAAAAAAAATTTTTTTTTTTTTTTTAAATTTTTAAAGAAAAAAAAAAAAAATTTTTTTTTTTTTTTTTAAAAAGGGGGGAAAAAAAAATTTTTTTAAAAAAAAAAATTTTCCTTTTAAGGGTTTTTTTCCCTTTAAAAAGAAAAATTTTTTAAAAAAATTTTTAAAAAAAAAGTTTTTTTTTCTTTTTTTTTAAAACCAAAAAACCCAAAAAAAAAAAAAAAAAATTTTTTTTTTGGTTTTTCAAAAAAACAAATTTTTTAAAAAAAAAAAGATTAAAGCTCAAAACGTGCTGTTTTGCTAAAATTAGCATTTTTCAAGCATTTTTGATCGTTGAAATCGTTTAAATAGAACAATATTAATAAAAACGAATAATAAAAATTCGTCATTTTATGCTGTTTTACGCGTTAAACGCAGATTAAAAGCTCAAAAAGGCTGTTTTGCTAAAATAAGCATTTTCAGCATTTTAGATCGTTGAAATCGTTCAAAGACGCAATATTAATAAAAACGAATAAAAAATTTGTCGTTTTATGCTGTTTTACCTCGTTAAAACGCAGAATAAAGCTCAAAACGTGCTTTTTGCTAAAATAAGCATTTTCAAACATTTCAGATCGTTGGAAATCGTTCAAATAGAAGCAATATTAATAAAAACGAATAATAAGAAATTCGTCGTTTTATGCTGTTTTACGCGTTAAAAAGCAGATTAAAGCTCAAAACGTACCCGTTTTGCTAGAATAAGATTTTTCAGCATTTTAGATCGTTGAAATCGTTCAAATAGACGCAATATTAATAATAAACGAATAATAAAAATTTGTCGTTTTATGCTGTTTTTCGCGTTAAAACGCAATTAAAGCTCAAAACGTGCTGCTTTGCTAAAATAAGCATTTTCAAGCATTTTTTGATCGTTGAAATCGTTCAAATAGAAGCAATATTTAAAAAAAACGAATAATAAAAAATTCGTCGTTTTATGCTGTTTTACCCTTAAAAACGCAGATTAAAGCTCAAAACGTGCTGTTTTGTTAAAATAAGCATTTTTAAGCATTTTAGATGGTTGAAATCGTTCAAATAGACGCAATATTAATAAAAAAAAGAATAATAAAAATTTGTCGTTTTTTTGTGGTGTTTTCGCGTTAAAACGGGAGATTAAAACTCAAAACGTGCTGTTTTTCTAAAATAAGCATTTTTTAAAACATTTTAGATCGTTGAAATCGTTCAAATAGACCCTTATTAATAAAAACGAATAATAAAAATTCGTCGTTTTATGTTTTTTTACGCGTTAAAACGCAGATTAAAGAAGCTCAAAACGTCTGTTTTTTCTAAAATAAGCATTTTCAAGCATTTTTTGATCGTTGAAATCGTTCCAAATGAAAATATTTAAAACGAATAATAAAAATTCGTCGTTTTATGCTGTTTTACGCGTTAAAACGCAGATTAAAGCTCAAAACGTGCTGTTTTTAAAATAAACATTTTCAAAAACATTTTAGATCGTTGAAATCGTTCAAATAGACCAATAAAAATAAAAACAAATAATAAAAATTTCGTTGTTTTTATGCTGTTTTTACGCGTTAAAACGCAGAATAAAGCTCAAAACGTGCTTTTTTGCTAAAATAAGCATTTTGAAGCATTTTAGATCGTTAAATCGTTCAAATACCGCAATATTAATAAAAACGAATAATAAAAATTTCGTCGTTTTTTTTTGCTGTTTTACGCGTTAAAACGCAGATTAAAGCTCAAAACGTGCTGTTTGCTAAAATAAGCATTTTCAAGCATTTTAGATCGTTGAAATCGTTTAAATAGAAGCATTATTAATAAAAACGAATAATAAAAAATTTCGTCGTTTTTTATGCTGTTTTACGCGTTAAACGCAGATTAAAAGCTCAAAACGTGCTGTTTTGCTAAAATAAGCATTTTTTAAGCATTTTTTGATCGTTGAAATCGTTCAAATAGACGCAATATTAATAAAAGGAGATAATAAAAAATCCGTCGTTTTTATGCTGTTTTCCGTTAAAACGCAGATTAAAGCTCAAAACGTGCTGTTTTGCTAAAATAAACATTTTCAAGCATTTTAGATCGTTGAAATCGTTCCCAAAAAGAAGCAATATTAAAAAAAAACGATAATAAAAATTCGTCGTTTTTTTTGCTGTTTTACGCCCTTAAAACGCAGATTAAAGCTCAAAACGTGCTGTTTTGCTAAAGTTAGCATTTTTTAAGTATTTTAGATCGTTGAAATCGTTCAAAAAAGACGCAATATTAATAAAAACGAATAATAAAAATTCGTCGTTTTTTTGCTGTTTTCGCGTTAAAACGCAGAATAAGCTCAAAACGTGCTGTTTTGCTAAAATAAGCATTTTCAAGCATTTTAGATCCCTTGAAATCGTTCAAATAGACGCAATAAAAATAAAAACGAATAATAAAAATTCGTCGTTTTTATGCTGTTTTCGCGTTAAAACGCAGATTAAAGCGTCTGTTTTGCTAAAATAAGCATTTTCAAGCATTTTAGATCGTTGAAATCGTTCAAATAGAAGCAATATTAATAAAAACGAATAATAAAAATTCGTCGTTTTTTTGCTGTTTCGTGTTAAAAAGCAGATTAAAGCTCAAAACGATGCTGTTTTGCTAAAATAAGCATTTTCAAGCATTTTAGATCGTTGAAATCGTTCAAATAGACGCAATATTTAAAAAAAACGAATATTAAAATTTCGTCGTTTTTTTTGCTGTTTTTCGCGTTAAAACGCAGATTAAAGCTCAAAACCCTGCTGTTTTGCTAAAATAAAGCATTTTCAGCATTTTAGATCGTTGAAATCGTTCAAATAGAAGCAATATTAATAAAAACGAATAATAAAATTCGTCGTTTTATCCTGTTTACGTTAAAACGCAGATTAAAACTCAAAACGTGCTGTTTTGCTAAAATAAGCATTTTCAAGCATTTTAGATCGTTGAAATCGTTCAAATAGACGCAATATTAATAAAACGAATAATAAAAAATTCGCTTTTATGCTGTTTTACGCGTTAAAACGCAGATTAAAGCAAATGTCGTTTTGCTAAATAAGCATTTTCAAGCATTTTAGATCGTTGAAATCGTTCAAATAGACGCAATATTAATAAAAAAAATAAAAATTCGTCATTTTTGCTGTTTTACGTGTTAAAACGCATTAAAGCTCAAAAATTACTGTTTGCTAAAATAAGCATTTTCAAGATTTTAGATCGTTGAAATCGTTATAAAACGAATATTAAAAAAGATTAAACGTTTTGTCGTTTTATGCTGATTTTAACTTAAAACGCTAGATTAAAGCTCAAAACGCATTTTCTAAAATAACATTTTCAAGCATTTTAGTGTAAATCGTTAAATAGAAAATGTTAATAAAACTGTTTTGCTAAAAAAATTCGTCTTATATCCTGTTTTAGCGTTAAAAGCATTTAAACTTAAACTCGTTTGCTAAAATAACATTTTCAAGCATTTTAGATCGTTAAACGTTCAAATAGACGCAATTTAATAAAACTATTAAAAAATTTAGCGTTTTAATGCTGTTTTAGCTTAAAAAAGCAATAAAGCTAAAACGTGCTGTTTCAAAAAAGCATTTTCAACATTTTAGAACGTTAGAAATCGTTCAAATAAAGCAATATTATGTAAAACGAATAATCAAAATTCGTCGTTTTATGTGTTTTAGCGTTAAAACGCAGATTAAAACTCAAAACGTGCTGTTTTGCTAATAAGCTTTAAAACAATTTAGATCATGAAATCGTTTTCTAAATAGTACAGTTAATAAAACGAATATAAAAATCTGTCATATAAGCTGTTTTACGCGTTAAAACGCGATTAAACTCAAAATCTCTGTTTTGCTTAAATAACATTTTCAAGCTTTTAGATCGGTGCGAATATTAATAAAAAAACGAATAATCAAAAATTCACGCTGCTGTTTTACGCGTTGTTCCAGATTAAAGCTCAAACGTGCTGTTTTGCTGCTGTAAATAAGCATTTTCTTAAGCATTTTTAGATCGTTGAATCGTTCAAATAGAAGCAATATTAATAAAACGAATAATAAAATTCTGTCGTTTTTATGTTGTTTTACGCGTTAAAACGCAGGATTAAAAGCTCAAACGTGCTGTTTTGCTAAAATAAGCATTTTCAAGCATTTTAAATCGTTGAACGGCGCTAGAATATGCATATGAATCGAAGTATGAAAATTTGGCTTATTTATGTTTGTTTACGCAAGTGAATATCAGAAAAGCTCAAAAACGTGTGCTGTTTTGCTAAAATAAGCATTTTCAAGCATTTTAGATCGTTGGAAATCGTTCAAATAAACGTACATAATAAAACGAATAATAAAAATTCGTCGTTTTATGCTCTTTTTACGCGTTAAAACGCAGATTACAGCTCAAACGTGCTGTTTTGCTAAAATAAGCATTTTCAAGCATTTTAGATCAAGCTGAAATCGTTCAAATAGAAGCAATATTAATAAAAAACGAATAATAAAAATTTCGCTGTTTTATGCTGTTTTACGCGTTAAACGCAGATTAAAAGCTCAAACGTGCTGTTTTGCTAAAATAAGCATTTTCGCTTCCTTTTAGATCGTTGAAATCGTTTAAATAGAAGCAATATTAAAAACGAATAATAAAATTGTCATTTTATGCTGCTTTACGCGTTAAAACGCAGATTAAAAGCTCAAAACGTGCTGTTTTGCTGCTACAAAATAAGCATTTTCAAGCATTTTAGATCGTTGAAATCGTGCAAATAGACGCAATATTAATAAAAAAAAACGAATAATAAAAATTTCGTCGTTTTATGCTGTTTTACGCGTTAAAACGCAGAATAAAAGCTCAAAAACGTGCTGTTTTGCTAAAATAAGCATATTCAAGCATTTTAGATCGCTGAAATCGTTCAAATAAACGTGCAATATTAATGTAAAACGAATAATAAAATGCCGTCGTTTTATGCTGTTTTACGCGTTAAACGCAGATTAAAAGCCCAAAAAACGTGCTGTTTTGCTAAAAATAAGCATTTTCAAGCATTTTAGACGTTGAACCGTTCAAATAGAAGCAATATTAATAAAAAACGAATAATAAAAATTCGTCGTTTTTATGCTGTTTTACGCGTTAAAACGCAGATTAAAGCTCAAAACGTGCTGTTTTGCTAAAAATGTTATACTTTCAAGCATTTAGATCGCTGAAATCGTTCAAATAGACGCAAATATTAATAAAAACGAATAATAAAATTTCGTCGCTTTTATGCTGTTTTACGCGTTAAAACGCTGGATTAAAAGCTCAAACGTGCTGTTTTGCTAAAATAAGCATTTTCAAGCATTTTTAGATCGTTTTCGAAATCGTTCAAATAGACGCAATATTAATAAAAAACAAAATATCAAAAAATCTGTCGTTTTATGTTGTTTTACGCGTTAAAACGCAGATTAAAGCTCAAAACGTGCTGTTTTGCTAAAATAAGCATTTTCAGGCATTTTAGATCGTTGAAATCGTTCAAATAGAAGCAAATATTAATAAAAACGAATATGAAAAATTTCGTCGTTTTTATGTTCGTTTTACGCATTAAAACGCAGATTAAAAGCTCAAAACGTGCTGTTTTGCTAAATTAAGCATTTTCAAGAATTTTAGATCGTTGGAAATCGTTTTAAATAGAAGCAATAATAAAAACGAATAATAAAAATTGTCATTTTATGCTGTTTTACGCGTTAAAACGCAGATTAAAACTCAAACGTGCTGTTTTGCTAAAAATAAGCATTTTCAAGCATTTTAGATCGCTGGAAATCACGTTCAAACAGACGCACACAAAACGAATAATGTACCCCGTCGTTTTATGCTGCCTTTACGCGTTAAAACGCAGAACAAAGCCCAAAACATGCTGTTTTGCTAAAATAAGCATTTTCAAGCATTTTAGATCGTTGAAATCGTTCAAATAGACGCAATAAAATAAAAAACGAATAATAAAAATTCCCCGTCGTTTTTATGCTGTTTTACGCGTTAAAACGCAGATTAAAAATTCAAAACGTGCTGTTTTGCTGCTAAAACAAGCATTTTTCAAGCATTTTAGGGTCGCTGAAATCGTTCAAATAGAAGCTTTTAAGATATAAAAAACGAATAATAAAAATTCGTCGTTTTATGTTTTACGCGTTAAAACGCAGATTAAAGCTTAAAACGTGCTGTTTTGCTAAAATAAGCATTTTCTGCCATTTTAGATCGTTGAAACCGTTCAAATAGACGCAATATTAATAAAACGAATAATAAAAATTCGTCGTTTTATGCTGTTTACGCGTTAAAACGCTGATTAAAGCTCAAAACGTGCTGTTTTGCTAAAATAAGCATTTTCAAGCATTTTAGATCGTCGAAATCGTTCAAATAGACGCAATATTAATAAAAAAAACGAATAATAAAAAATCTGTCGTTTTATGCGCTGTTTTACGCGTTAAAACGCAGATTAAGCTCAAAACGTGCTGTTTTGCTAAAATAAGCATTTTCTGGGCATTTTAGATCGTTGAAACTGTTCAAATAGAAGCAATATTAATAAAAACGAATAATAAAATTCGTCGTTTTATAAGTTGTTTTACGCGTTAAAACGTAGATTTCAAAGCTCAAAACGTGCGCTGTTTTGCTAAAATAAGCATTTTCAAGCATTTTAGATCGTTGAAATCGTTTAAATAGAAGCAATATTAATAAAAAACGAATAATAAAAAATTCCGTCATTTTATGCTGTTTTACGCGTTAAAACGCAGATTAAAGCTCAAAACGTGCTGTTTGCTAAAATAAGCATTTCAAGCATTTTAGATCGTTGAAATCGTTCAAATAGACGTGCGCAATATTAATAAAAAACGAATAATAAAATTTCGTCGTTTTATGCTGTTTTACGCGTTAAAACGCAGATTAAAAGCTCTCAAAACGTGCTGTTTTGCTAAATAAGCATTTTCAAGCATTTTAGATCATTGAAATCGTTCAAATAGAAGCAATATTAATAAAAAAACAAATAATAAAAATTCGTTCGTTTTATGTTGTTTTACGCGTTAAAACGTGCAGATTAAAGCTCAAATCGTGCTGTTTTGCTAAAATAAGCATTTTCAAGCATTTTAGATCGTTGAAATCGTTCAAATAGACGCAATAAAAAAATAAAAAAACGAATTAACAAAAATTTCGTCGTTTTATGTTGTTTTACGCGTTAAAAACGCAGATTAAAGCTCAAACGTGCTGTTTTGCTAAAATAAGCATTTTCAAGCATTTTTAGATCGTTGAAATCGTTCAAATAGACGCAATATTAATAAAACGAATAATAAAATTTCTTGTCGTTTTATGTTGTTTACGCTGCTAAAACGCTGATTAAAAGCCCAAACGTGCTGTTTTACATAAAATAAGCATTTCAAGATTTTAGATCGTTGAAATCGTTCAAATAGACGCAATATTAATAAAAAACAAATAATAAAAAATTCGTCGTTTTTATGTTGCGTTTTACGCGTTAAAACGCAGATTAAGCTCAAAAACGTGCTGCCTTTGCTAAAAATAAGCATTTTCAGGCATTTTAGACGTTGAAATCGTTCAACAGAAGCAAATATTAATAAAAACGAATATGAAAATCTCCTGTCGTTTTTATGCTGTTTTACGCATTAAAACGCAGATTAAAGCTCAAAACGTGCTGTTTTGCTAAAATAAGCATTTTCAAGAATTTTAGATCGTTGAAATCGTTTAAATAGAAGCAATATTAATAAAAAAAACGAATAAAAAAATTCGTCATTTTATGCTGTTTTACGCGTTAAACGTGATAAAACTCGCAAACGTTGTTTCATAAAATAAGCATTTTCAAGCATTTTAGATCGTTTAAATCGCTCAAACAGACGCACATTAATAAAAAAAACGAATAATAAAATTCTTCGTCGTTTCTTATGCTGTTTTACGCGTTAAAACGCAGAATAAAGCTCAAAACATGCTGTTTTGCTAAAAATAAGCATTTTCAAGCATTTTAGATCGTTGAAACTGTTCAAATAGATGCGCAATAAAAAAATAAAAAACGAATAATAAAAAATTCCCCGTCGTTTTATGTTGTTTTACGCGTTAAAACGCAGGATTAAAAATTCAAAACGTGCTGTTTTGCTAAAATAAGCATTTTCAAGCATTTTAGATCGTTGAAATCGTTCAAATAGAAGCAATATTAATAAAAAACGAATAATAAAAAAAATTCGTCGTTTTATGTTGCTCTTTACGCGTTAAACGCGCAGATTAAAGCTTAAAACGTGCTGTTTTGCTAAATAAGTATCAAGCATTTTGATCGCTGGAAATCGTTCAAATAGACGCAATATTAATAAAACGCAATAATAAAAATTCCTGTCGTTTTTATGCTGTTTTACGTTAAACGCTGATTAAAGCTCAAAACGCTGTTTTGCTAAAATAGTTACATTTTCAAGACATTTTAGATCGTCGTGAAATCGTTCAAATAGACGCACATTACTAAAACGAATAATAAAAATTGTCGTTTTATAAGTTGTTTACGCGTTAAAACGCAGATTAAAGCTCTCAAAACGTGCTGTTTTGCTAAAATAAGCATTTTCAAGCATTTTAGATCGTTGAAATCGTTCAAATAGAAGTAATATTAATAAAAAAACGAATAATAAAAAATTCGTCGTTTTGCGTTGTTTTACGCGTTAAAACGCAGATTATAGCTCAAAAACGTGCTGTTTTGCTAAAATAAGCATTTTCGCTATTTTATCGTTGAAATCGTTTAAATAGAAGCAATATTAATAAAAAAAAACGAATAATAAAAATCTTTCATTTTTATGCTGTTTTACGCGTTAAAACGCAGATTAAAGCTCAAACGTGCTGTTTTGCTAAAATAAGTGCATTTTCAAGCATTTTAGATCGTTGAAATCGTCTTCAAATAGACGCATATTAATAAAAACGAATAATAAAAAATTTCGTCGTTTTATGCTGTTTTACGTGTTAAAACGCAGATTGCTCAAACGTGCTGTTTTGGCGTAAAATAAGCATTTTCAAGCATTTTAGATCATTGAAATCAAATTAAATAGAAGCAATATTAATAAAACGAATAATAAAAATTCGTCGTTTTATGCTGTTTTACGCGTTAAAACGCGGTGATTAAAGCTTCTCAAACGTGCTGTTTTGCTAAATAAGCATTTTCAAGCATTTTAGATCGTTGAAATCGTTCCAAATAGACGCAATAAAAATAAAAAAACGAATAATTAAAAATTTCTGCCGTTTTATGTTGTTTTACGCGTTAAAAACGCAGAATAAAAGCTCAAAACGTGCTGGTTTCGCATAAAATAAGCATTTTCGGGCGCATTTTGGTGGATCAAGCTGGAAATCGTTCCCAACAGACGCAATATTAATAAAAAACGAATAATAAAAATTTCGTCGTTTTTATGCTGTTTTTTACGTACAAACGCAGATTAAAGCGTGCTGTTTTGCTAAAATAAGCATTTTCGCTATTTTAGATCGTTGAAATCGTTTAAATAGAAGCAATATTAATAAAAACGAATAATAAAAATTTCGTCGTTTTTATGCTGTTTTACGCGTTAAAACGCAGAATAAAGCTCAAAACGCTGTTTTGCTAAAATAAGCATTTTCAGGCATTTTAGATCGTTGAAATCGTCTCAAATAGAAGCAATATTAATAAAAACGAATATGAAATTTGCCGTTTTTATGCTGTTTTACGCATTAAAAAACGCAGATTAAAGAAAGCTCAAACGTGCTGCCTGCTAAAATAAGCATTTTCAAGCATTTTAGATCATTGAAATCGTTCAAATAGAAGCAATATTAATAAAACGAATAATAAAAAATCTCGTCGTTTTATGTTGTTTTACGCGTTAAAACGCAGACAAAAGCTCAAAACGTGTGCTGTTTTTGCTGCTAAAATAAGCATTTTCAAGCATTTTAGATCGTTGAAATCGTTCAAACAGACGCAATAAAAATAAAACGAATAATAAAAAATTTCGTCGTTTTATGTTGTTTTACGCGTTAAACGCAGAATAAAGTTCAAAACGTGTTGTTTTGTTAAAATAAGCATTTTCAAGCATTTTAGGATCGTTGAAACTCCGTTCAAATAGACGCACATTAATAAAAAAACGAATAATAAAAATTTCGTCGTGTTTTTGAGTGCTGTTTTTACGCGTTAAAACGCAGATTAAAGCGCGCTGCCTTTGCCAAACAAGTACTTTTCAAGCATTTTGATCGTTGAACCCAGTTTAAATAGAAGCAATATTGTCACAAAACCGAATAAATGGCACTGCCGTTTTATGTTGCTCACGCGTTAAAACGTAAATGCTCAAAACGTGCTGTTTTGCTGCTAAAATACATTTTCAGGCATTTTAGATCGCTGAAATCGTTCGTAAAATAGAAGCAATATTAATAAAAACGAATATGAAAAATTTCTTTGCCGTTTTATGCTGTTTTACGCATTAAAACGCATTAAAAGCTCAAACGTGCTGTTTCGCTTAAAATAAGCATTTTCAAGCAATTTACCGTTGAAATCGTTTAAATAGAAGCAATATACAAAAAAAACGAATAATAAAAAATTCGTCATTTTTATGCTGTTTTACGCGTTAAAACGCAGATTAAAACTCAAACGTGCTGTTTTGCTAAAATAAGCATTTTCAAGCATTTTAGATCGTTTTAAATCGTTCAACAGACGCATATTAATAAAAACGAATAATAAAATTTCGTCGTTTTATGTTGTGCCGGATGCGTTAAAACGGCTGATTAAAGCTCAAAACGTGCCGTTTTGCTAAAAATAAGCATTTTCAAGCATGTTTTACGCGTTAAAAACGCAGAATAAAGCTCAAAACATGCTTTGTTTTGCTAAAATAAGCATTTTCAAGCATTTTAGATCGTTGAAATCGTTCAAATAGACGCACAAAAAATAAAACGAATAGCCAAAAATTTCGTCGTTTTATGCTGTTTTACGCGTTAAAACGCAGATTAAAATTCACAAACGCTGTTTTGCTAAAATAAGCATTTTCAAGCATTTTAGATCGTTGAAATCGTTCAAATAGAAGTTAACATTAATTAAAAACGAATAATAAAAAATTCGTCAAGCCTTTATAAGCCGTTTTACGCGTTAAAACGCAGATTAAAAGCTAAAACGTGCTGTTTTGCTAAAATAAGCATTTTCTGCCATTTCCAGATCAAGCTGGAAATCGTTCAACAGACGCAATATTAATAAAAACGAATAACAAAAATTCTCTCGTCGTTTTATGCTGTTTTACGCACAAAACGCTGATTAAAGCTCAAAACGTGCTGTTTTGCTAAAATAAGCATTTCAAGCATTTTAGGATCGCTCGAAATCGTTCAAATAGACGCAATATTAATAAAAAACGAATAATAAAAAATTCGTCGTTTTATGTTGTTTTGGCCGCGTTAAAACGCAGATTAAAAAGCTCAAAAACGTGCTGTTTTGCTGCTAAAATAAGCATTTTCAAGCATTTTAGATCGTTGAAATCGTTCAAATAGAAGCACATAATAAAAACGAATAATAAAAATTCGTCGTTTTTATGCTGTTTTACGCGTTAAAACGCAGATTAAAAAGCTCAAAACGTGCTGTTTTGCTAAAATAAGTATTTTCAAGCATTTTAGATCGTTGAAATCGTTTAAATAGAAGCAATATTAATAAAACGAATAATAAAAAAAATTCGTCATTTTATGCTGTTTTACGCGTTAAAACGCAGATTAAAGCTCAAACGTGCTGTTTTGCTGCTAAAAATAAGCATTTTCAAGCATTTTAGATCGTTGAAATCGTTCAAATAGACGCAATATTAATAAAACGAATAATAAAAATTTCGTCGTTTTTATGCTGTTTTACGCGTTAAACGCAGATTAAAGCTCTCAAAACGTGCTGTTTTGCTAAAATAAGCATTTTCAAGCATTTTAGATCATAGAAATCGTTCAAATAGAAGCAATATTAATAAAAACGAATAATAAAAAATTCGTCGTTTTATGCCGTTTTACGCGTTAAAACGCGCAGATTAAAAGCTCAAAACGTGCTGTTTCTTTTGCTAAAATAAGCATTTTCAAGCATTTTAGATCGTTGAAATCGTTCAAATAGACGCAATAAAAATAAAACGAATAATAAAATTCTGTCGTTTTATGTTGTTTTACGCGTTAAAACGCAGAATAAAAGCTCAAAACGTGCTGTTTTGCTAAAATGTTTTCTGCCGCATTTTAGACTGCTGAAATCGTCTCAACAGGACGCGCACATAATAAAACGAATAATAAAAATTTTCGTCGTTTTATGCTGTTTTACGCGTTAAAACGCAGATTAAAGCGTGCTGTTTTGCTAAAATAAGCATTTCAAGCATTTTGATCGTTGGAAACGTTTAAATGGTGAAAAGCAATATTAATAAAAAACGAATAATAAAAAATTCGTCATTTTATGCTGTTTTACGCGTTAAAACGCAGATTAAAACTCAAAAACGTGCTGTTTCGTTAAAATAAGCATTTTCAAGCATTTTAGATCGTTTAAATCGTTCAAACAGACGTGCAATATTAATAAAAAACGAATAATAAAAATTTCTGTCGTTTTATGTTGTTTTACGCGTTAAAAGAGAATAAAAGCTCAAAAACATGCTGTTTTGCTAAAATAAGCATTTTCAAGCATTTTAGATCGTTGAATGTTCAAATAGACGCAATTAAAAAATAAAACGAATAATAAAATTTCCTGTCGTTTTTATGCCGTTTTACGCGTTAAAAACGCAGATTTCTCAAAAATTCAAAACGTGCCGCTCTTTGCTGTAACAAGCATTTTTCAAGCATTTTAGATCGCTGAAATCGTTCAAATAGAAGCATTATTAATAAAAACGAATAATAAAAATTTCTGTCGTTTATGTTGTTTTACGCGTTAAACGCAGATTAAAGCTTTCCAAAAACGTGCTGTTTTGCTAAAATAAGCATTTTCTAAGCATTTTAGATCGTTGAAATCGTTTAAATAGAAGCAATATTAAAACGAATAATAAAAATTTCGTCATTTTATGCTGTTTCGCTGTTAAAACGCAGATTAAAAGCTCAAAAACGTGCTGTTTTGCTAAAATAAGAATTTTCAAGCATTTTAGATCGTTGAAATCGTCTAAATAGAAGCAATATTAATAAAACGAATAATAAAAATCTGTCGTTTTATGCGTTGTTTCACGCGTTAAACGGGTTGATTAAAGCTCAAAACGTTGTTTTGCTAAAATAAGTATTTTCAAGCATTTTAGATCGTCGAAATCGTTCAAATAGACGCAATATTAATAAAAACGAATAATAAAAATTCGTCGTTTTATAAGTTGTTTTACGCGTTAAAAACGTAGATTAAAAGCTCAAACGTGCTGTTTTGCTAAAATAAGCATTTTCAAGCATTTTAGATCGCTGGAAATCGTTCAAATAGGGAAGCAAATATTAATAAAAACGAATAATAAAAATTTCGTCGTTTTATGTTGCTCTTACGCGTTAAAACGCAGATTAAAGCTTCCTCAAAACGTGCCGTTTTACAGCCAAGCATTTTCAAGCATTTTAGATCGCTGAAATCGTTCAACAGTAGCTACATTAATAAAACGAATAATAAAATTTCATCGTTTTATGCTGTTTTTACGTTAAATCGCAGATTAAAAGCTCAAAAACGTGCTGTTTTGCTAAAATAAGTATTTTCAAGCATTTAGATCGTTGAAATCGTTTTAAATAGAAGCAATATTACTGCAAAAACGAATAATAAAAATTCGTCATTTTTATGCTGTTTTACGCGTTAAAACGCAGATTAAAAGCTCAAAAACGTGCTGTTTGCTAAAATAAGCATTTTCGCTAATTTTAGATCGTTGAAATCGCGCAAATAGACGCAATATCAAAAACGAATAATAAAAATTTCGTCGTTTTTATGCTGTTTTACGCGTTAAACGCAGAATAAAAGCTCAAAACGTGCTGTTTTGCTAAAATAAGCATATTCAAGCATTTTAGATCGTTTAAAATCTGTTCAAATAAACGCAATATTAATAAAAAGTTCAAAAAAGAACAATTAATAAAAACGAATAATAAAAATTCGTCGTTTTTATGCTTTTTTTACGCGTTAAAACGCAGATTAAAAGCTCAAAACGTGCTGTTTTGCTAAAATAAGCATTTTCAAGCATTTTTAGATCGTTGAAATCGTTCAAATAGACGCAATATTAATAAAAACGAATAATAAAAATTTCGTCGTTTTATGCTGTTTTACGCGTTAAAACGCTGATTAAAACTCAAAACGTGCTGTTTTGCTAAAATAAACATTTTCAAGCATTTTTTGATCGTTGAAATCGTTCAAATAGACGCAATTTAATAAAACAAATAATAAAAATTCGTCGTTTTATGCTGTTTTACGCGTTAAAACGCAGATTAAAACTCAAAACGTGTTGTTTTGCTAAAATAAGCATTTTCAGGCATTTTAGATCGTTGGGAAAACGTTCAAATAGAAGCAATATTAATAAAAACGAATATGGAAAATTTCGTCGTTTTATGCTGTTTTTCGCATTAAAACGCAGATTAAAACTCAAAACGTGCTGTTTTGCTAAAATAACATTTTCAAGAATTTTTTGATCGTTGAAATCGTTTAAATAGAAGAATATTAATAAAAACGAATAATAAAAAAATTTGTCATTTTATTCTGTTTTACGCGTTAAAACGCAGATTAAAATCAAAACGTGCTGTTTTGCTAAAATAAGCATTTTCAAGCATTTTAGATCATTGAAATCGTTCAAATAGAAGCAATATTAATAAAAACGAATAATAAAAATTCGTCGTTTTATGCTGTTTTACGCGTTAAAACGCAGATTAAAAGCTCAAAACGTGCTGTTTTTTCTAAAATAAGCATTTTCAAGCATTTTGATCGTTGAAATCGTTCAAATAGACGCAATAAAATAAAAACGAATAATAAAAATTTCGTCGTTTTATGCTGTTTTACGCGTTAAAACCAGATAAAAGCTCAAAACGTGCTGTTTTTTGCTAAAATAAGCATTTTCAAGCATTTTTTGATCGTTGAAATCGTTCAAAAAAGACGCAATATAATAAAAACAAATAATAAAAATTCGTCGTTTTTATGCTGTTTTCGCGTTAAAACGCAGATTAAAAACTCAAAACGTGCTGTTTTGCTAAAATAAGCATTTTTTAAGCATTTTAGATCGTTGAAATCGTTTAAATAGAAGCAATATTAATAAAAACGAATAATAAAAAATTCGTCATTTTATGCTGTTTTTCGCGTTAAAACGCAGATTAAACTCAAAACGTGCTGTTTTCAAAAAAGATTTACTTTTTAGATCGTTTGAAATCGTTTTAAATAAGCAATATTAAAAAACGAATAATAAAAAATTCGTCATTTTTATGCTGTTTTACGCGTTAAACGCAGATTAAACTCAAAACTTCTTTTGCTTAAAATAAAGCATTTTCAAGCATTTTAGATCGTTGAAATCGTTCAAATAGAAGCAATATTATAAAAAAAGAATAATAAAAATTTCGTCGTTTTTATGCTGTTTACGCGTTAAAACCGATTAAAACTCAAAACGTGCTGTTTTGCAAATAAGCATTTTCAAGCATTTTAGATCGTGAAATCGTTCAAATAGAGCAATATTAATAAAAACGAATAATAAAATCCCTTTTGGTTTTACGCGTTAAACGCAGATTAAAAACTCAAAACGTGCTGTTTTTCTAAAATAAGCATTTTCAAGCATTTTAATCGTTGAAATCGTTTTAAATAGAAGCAATATTAATAAAAACGAATAATAAAAAATTCGTCTTTTATGCTGTTTTTTGCGTTAAAACGCAAAAAGCTCAAAACGTGCTGTTTTTTCTAAAATAAGCATTTTTTAAGCAAATCGTTGAAATCGTCAAATAGAGCAATATTAATAAAAAAGAATAATAAAAAATTTTGTCTTTTTATGCTGTTTTACGCGTTAAAACGCGGGGTAAAGCTCAAAAACGTGCTGTTTTGCTAAAAAAGCATTTCAAACATTTTAGATCGTTGAAAAAGTTCAAAAAAGCAATATTTTAAAAAAAGAATAATAAAAAAATTTGTCGTTTTTTTTCTGTTTTACGCGTTAAAACGCAGATTAAAGCTCAAAAAGTGCTGTTTTGCAAAATAAACATTTTCAAGCATTTTAGATCTTGAAATCGTTAAAAAAGAAGCAATATTTAAAAAAAACGAATAATAAAAAATTCTCGTTTTATGCTGTT
>NW_027047103.1:0-17395 GCF_025399875.1 Dalotia coriaria
GCTTGAAAAAGCTTATTTTTTTGCAAAACAGCACGTTTTGAGCTTTAACTGAGTTTTAACGCGTAAAACAGGGGAAAAAAAAAGACGAAATTTTTATTATTCCCTTTTTATTACTATTGCTTCTGAGGAAAAGATTTTAAAAGATCAAAAATGCTTGAAAATGCTTATTTTAGCAAAAAAAGGGACGTTTTGAGTTTTTTAAACTGCGTTTTAACGCGTAAAAAAAGCATAAAAAAGACGGGAAATTTTTTTATTCGATTTTTTTTAATATTGCTTCTATTTGAAAAGATTTCAACGATCTAAAAATGCTTAAAATGTTTTTTTTAGCAAACCCGCACGTTTTGAGTTTTAATCTGCGTTTTAAAAGGGTAAAAAAAGCTTTAAAAGACGAATTTTTTTTTTCGTTTTTTTTTTATATTTCCTATTTGGAAAAGGGTTTAAAAGATCTAAAATGCTTGAAAATGCTTTTTTTTAGCAAAAAAAAGCACGTTTTGAGGGTTTTTTTTTGGTTTTAACGCGTAAAACAGCATAAAAACACGAATTTTATTATTCGTTTTTTTTTAATATTCTTAATTTTGGAAAAGATTTCAACGATCTAAAATGCTTGAAAATGCATATTTTGGAAAAAAAAGTTAAGTTTTTAGTTTTTAAACTGCGTTTTAACGCGAAAACAGCATAAAACGAGAATTTTTTATTATTTTGTTTTTATTTATTTCGTCTATTTGAACGATTTCAACGATCTAAAATGCTTGAAAATGCTTATTTTAAAACAAAACAGCACGTTTTGAGTTTAATTTTGCGTTTTAACGCGTAAAAACAGCATAAAACGACGAAATTTTTTTTATTCGTTTTTATTTTATTGCGTCTATTTGAACGATTTCAACGATCTAAAATGCTTGAAAATGCTTATTTTAGCAAAAACAGCACGTTTTGAGCTTTAATCTGCGTTTTAAAAAAGGGAAAACAGCATAAAAACAAAGAAATTTTTTTTTATTCGTTTTTTTAATATTGCGTCTATTTGAACATTTAAAAGGGGTTAAAAAACTTGGGAAAAAGCTTATTTTAGCAAAAAAAAGCACGTTTTTTAGTTTTTAAACAGCTTTCCCCGCGTAAAAAAGGGATAAAAAAAAGGAAAATTTTTTTATTCGTTTTTATTAATATTGCGTCTATTTGAACGATTTTTCAACGATCTAAAATGCTTGAAAATGCTTATTTTAGCAAAAAAAAGCACGTTTTGAGTTTTTTAACTGCGTTTTAACGCGTAAAAAAGCATAAAAAAAGACGAATTTTTTATTATTCGTTTTTATTAATATTGCGTCTGTTTGAACGATTTCAACGATTAAAAAAGCTTGAAAATGTTTTTTTGGGAAAAAAAAGCACGTTTTGAGTTTTTAAACAGCGTTTTAACGCGTAAAAAAAAGCATAAAAACGACGAAATTTTTTTTTCTTTTTATTAATATTGCGTCTATTTGGGAAAGGGTTTCAAACGATCTAAAATGCTTGAAAATGCTTTTTTTTGGGAAAACAGAACGTTTTGAGCTTTTAATCAGCGTTTTTAAAGCGTAAAACAGCATAAAACGACGAAATTTTTTATTATTCGTTTTATTAATATTTCTTTATTTGAACGATTTCAACGATCTAAAAAAGCTTGAAAAAAGCTTTTTTTTGCAAAACAGCACGTTTTCTTTAATTGCGTTTTAACCCCGTAAAACAGCATAAAAACGACGAAATTTTTATTATTCGTTTTTTTTTTTATTGCGTCTATTTGAACGATTTCAACGATCTAAAATTGCTTGAAAATGCTTTTTTTTTAGCAAAAAGAAGTTTTGAGTTTTTAAACTGCGTTTTAACGCGTAAAAAAGCAAAAAAAACGGGGGAATTTTTTTTTTATTCGTTTTTATTAATATTGCGTCTATTTGAACGATTTCAACGATCTAAAATGCGTGAAAATTTCTTTTTTTTAAAACAAAAAAGCACGTTTTGAGTTTTAATCTGCGTTTTAATCCGGGAAAACAGCATAAAACGACGAATTTTTAAATTTTTCGTTTTTATTAATATTGCTGCTATTTGAACGATTTCAACGATCTAAAATGCTTCAAAATGCTTATTTTAGCAAAACAGCACGTTTTGAGCTTTAATCTGCGTTTTAACGCGTAAAACAGCATAAAACGACGAATTTTATTATTCGTTTTTATTAATATTGCGTCTATTTGAACGATTTCAACGATCTAACATGCTTGAAAATGCTTATTTTAGCAAAACAGCACGTTTTGAGCTTTACTCTGCGTTTTAACGCGTAAAACAGCATAAAACGACGAATTTTTATTATTCGTTTTTATTAATATTGCGTCTATTTGAACGATTTCACGATCTAAAAAAGCTTGAAAATGCTTATTTTAGCAAAACAGCACGTTTTGAGCTTTTAATCTGCGTTTTAACGCGTAAAACAGCATAAAACGACGAATTTTTATTATTCGTTTTTATTAATATTGCTTCTATTTGAACGATTTCAACGATCTAAAATGCTTGAAAATGCTTATTTTAACAAAACAGCACGTTTTGAGCTTTAATCTGCGTTTAAACGCGTAAAACAGCATAAAACGACGAATTTTTATTATTCGTTTTATTAATATTGCGTCTATTTGAACGATTTCAACGATCTAAAATGCTTGAAAATGCTTATTTTACAAAACAGCACGTTTGAGGCTTTAATCGCGTTTTAACGCGTAAAAACGCAAAAAAAACGTTTTTTTTTTCGTTTTTATTTAGCGTCTATTTGAACGATTTCAACGATCAAAATGCTTGAAAATGCATTTTAGCAAAACAGCACGTTTTTAGCTTTAAACTGCGTTTTTAAAGCGTAAAAAGCAAAAAAAAACAATTTTTTTTATTCGTTTTTATTAATATTGCTTCATTTGAACGATTTCAACGATCTAAAATGCTTGAAAATGCTTTTTTTGCAAAACAGGGTTTTTAGCTTTAATCTCGTTTTAAACCCTAAAACAGCATAAAAGGGAAATTTTTTTATTCGTTTTTATTAATATTGCGTCTTTTGAACGATTTCAACGATCAAAATGCGAAAATGCTTATTTTTGCAAAACACCGTTTTTAGCTTTTTAAACGCGTTTTAAGCGTAAAAAAACCAAAAAAAGACGAATTTTTATTATTCGTTTTTTTTAAACTTCTATTTGAACGATTTCACGATCTGATGCTTGAAAATGCTTTTTTAGCAAAACAGAGTTTTGAGCAATCTGCGTTTTAACGCGTAAAACACATAAAACGACGAATTTTTATTATTCGTTTTTATTAATAGCCTATTTGAACATTTTAACGATGTAAAATGCTTGAAAATGCTTATTTTTAAAAAAAAGCCCTTTTTAGCTTTAATCTGCGTTTTAACGCGTAAAACAACATAAAAAAAACGACGAATTTTTATTATTCGTTTTTCATTAATATTGCGTCTATTTGGAATGATTTCAACGACTTAAAATGCTTGGTGCTTATTTTAGCAAACAGCACGTTTTGAAAGCTTTAATCTGCGTTTAACGCGTAAAACAGCATGCTAAAAACGACGCAATTTTTTATTATTCGTTTTATTAATATTGCTTCTATTTGAACGATTTCAACGATCTAAAATGATTGAAATGCTTATTTTAACAAAACAGCACGTTTTGAGCTTTAATCTGCGTTTTAACGCGTAAAAACAGCATAAAAACGACTAAATTTTTATTATTCGTTTTTATTAATATTGCTTCTATTTGAACGATTTCAACGATCTAAAAATGCTTGAAAATGCTTATTATAGCAAAACAGCACGTTTTGAGCTTTAATCTGCGTTTTAAACGCGTAAACAGCATAAAAAACGACGAAATTTTATTATTCGTTTTTATTAATATTGCGTCTATATTTGAACGATTTCAAACGATCTCAAATGCTTAAAAATGCTTATTTTACAAAACAGCACGTTTTGAGCTTTTATTCTGCGTTTTTCTAACGCGTAAAAACAGCATAAAAAACGACGAAATTTTTATTATTCGTTTTTATTTTTATTGCGTCTATTTGAACGATTTCAACGATCTAAAAATGCTTGAAAATGCTTATTTTAGCAAAACAGCACGTTTTGAGCTTTAATCTGCGTTTTAACGCGTAAAACAGCATAAAACGACAAATTTTTATTATTCGTTTTTATTAATATTGCTTCTATTTGAACGATTTCAACGATCTAAAAATGCTTGAAAAATGTTACGAAACAGCACGTCGAGCTTTAATCTGCGTTTAAACGCGCGTAAAAACAGCATAAAAAGGACGAAATTTTTATTATTCGTTTTATTAATATTGCGTCTATTTGAACGATTTCAACGATCTAAAAATGCTTGAAAAATGCTTATTTTGTGCTAAAACAGCACGTTTTGAGTTTTAATCTGCGTTTTGCGTAAAACATCATAAAACGACGAATTTTATTATTCGTTTTATTAATATTGCTTCATTTGGAACGATTTCAACGATCTAAGATGCTTGAAAATGCTTATTTTAGCAAAACAGTCGTTTGAGCTTTAATCTGCGTTTTAACGCGTAAAAACAGCATGTGCACGAATTTTATTATTCGTTTTTTATTAATATTGCTTCTATTTGAACGATTTTTAACGATGTAAAATGCTTCTGAAAATGCTTATTTTAGCAAAACAGCACGTTTGAGTTTTAATCTGCGTTTTAACGCGTAAAACAGCATAAAAACGACGTGAATTTTTTTATTATTCGTTTTTATTAATATTGCGCTTATTTGAACGATTTCAACGATCTAAAATGCTTGAAAAATGCTTATCTTAGCAAAACAGCACGCTTTGAGCTTTAATCTGCGTTTTAACAAGGCGTAAAACAGCATAAAACGACGAATTTTTTTATTATTCGTTTTTTATTAATATTGCTTCTATTTGAACGATTTCAACGATCTAATGCTTGAAAAATGCTTATTTTAGCAAAACACAATATTTTGAGCTTTATTCTGCGTTTTAACGCGTAAAACAGCATAAAAACGACGAAATTTTATTATTCGTTTTTATTAATATTGCGTCTATTTGAACGATTTCAACGATCTAAAATGCTTAAAAATGCTGCGTTAGCAAAACAGCACTTTTTGAGTTTTAATCTGCGTTTTAACGCGTAAAACAGCATATAAACGACGAATTTTTATTATTCGTTTTTATTAATATTGCTTCTATTTGAAATGATTTCAACGATCTGAAATGCTTTGAAAATGCTTATTTTAGCAAAACAGCACGTTTTGAGCTTCAATCTGCGTTTTAACGCGTAAAACAGCATAAAAAACGACGAAGCCTCTTTATTATTCGTTTTTGACGTGATAACGTCTTTAAAATCGTTTTATTGCGACTGTTCAGAAACTGTGTCACGAGCGAGGTCGATCGCAGGCACCCTCCTCGTTATAACGAGAGACGGACCGATCTCCGTCTCATCCGAGCGCCGCCAGTCATCTGACCCCTCGTTATAATTGCAGAGAGACGCAGACCGATCTCCCGTCTCATCCGAGCGCTGCCAGTCAATTCCGTGCCAGTCATAGCGTTCGAGTGAGCTGGACCGATCTTCCGTCTCTCTCACTCTAGCGGCATACAAACGAATGGAGATTTTCTCGTGCGGTTAAGTTTTCGTTGAATGTTTTATCGGCCGATAAAAGCGTCGGTAGTGCGGGGAGCCTATCAGCAAAACAAAATGTGAAGTGCAAGTGAAGTGTTAAGCAAACAATTGCAACAAACAAAAACTTATATCACCAATAAGACGTTATCACGTGCAAACATCTCTGACGTAAACCTACTTCTTTACAAAACATCAACCATTTTTGCCATTATTGCTTCTATTTAAACGATTTCCAACGACTAAAATGTTTGAAAAATGCTTATTTAGCAAAACAGCACGTGTTGAGCTTTATTCTGCGTTTACCGCGTAAAACAGCATAAAAAACGACGAAATTTTTTTATTATTCGTTTTATTAATATTGCTTCTATTTGAACGATTTCAACGATCTAAAATGCTTGAAAATGCTTATTTTAGCAAAACAAAAGCACGTTTTTGAGCTTTAATCTGCGTTTTAACGCGTAAAACAGCATAAAACGACGAATTTTTATTATTCGTTTTATTAATATTGCGTCTATTTGAACGATTTCAACGATTTAGAATGCTTGAAAATGCTTATTTTAGCAAAAACAGTCGTTTAGAGTTTTAATCTGCGTTTTAACGCGTAAAACAGCATAAAAACGACGAATTTTTATTATTCGTTTTTATTAATATTGCGTCTATTTGAACGATTTCTACGATCTAAAATGCTGAAAAATGCTTGTTTTAGCAAAAACAGCACGTTTTGAGCTTTATTCTGCGTTTTAACGCGTAAAAACAGCATAAAAACGACAAAAATTTTTATTATTCGTTTTTTATTTTTATTGCGTCTATTTGAACGATTTCAACAATCTAAAATGCTTGAAAATGCTTATTTTAGCAAAAACAGCACGTTTTGAGCTTTAACTGCGTTTAACGCGTAAAACAGCATAAAACGACGAATTTTTATTATTCGTTTTTATTAATATTGCTTCTATTTGAACGATTTCAACGATTCAAAAATGCTTGAAAATGCTTATTTTAGCAAAACAGCACGTTTTGAGCTTTGCTTATTTTAGCAAAACAGCACGTTTTAGCTTATTCTGCGTTTTAACGCGTAAAACAGCATAAAACGACGAAATTTTATTATTCGTTTTTATTTTTATTGCGTCTATTTGAACGATTTCAACGATCTAAAATGCTTGAAAATGCTTATTTTAGCAAAACAGCACGTTTTGAGTTTTAATCTGCGTTTTAACGCGTAAAACAGCATAAAATGACGAAATTTTAATTCGTTTTTATTAATATTGCGTCTATTTGAACGATTTCAACGATCTAAAATGCGAAAATGCTCATTTTAGCAAAACAGCACGTTTTGAGCTTTAATCTGCGTTTTAACGCGTAAAACAGCATAAAATGACGAATTTTTTATTATTCGTTTTTATTATATTGCTTCTATTTAAACGATTTCAACGATCTAAAATGCTGAAAATGCTTATTTTAGCAAAACAGCACGTTTTGAGCTTTAATCTGCGTTTTAACGCGTAAAACAGCATAAAACGACAAAATATTTATTATTCGTTTTTATTAATATTGCTTCTATTTGAACGATTTCAACGATCTAAAATGCTTGAAAATGCTTATTTTTGCAAAACAGCACGTTTTGAGCTGTAATCTGCGTTTTAACGCGTAAAACAGCATAAAAACGACGAATTTTTTTTTATTGGTTTTTAATAATATGCGTCTATTTGAACGATTTCAACGATTTAAAATGCTTGAAAATGCTTATTTTAGCAAAACAGCACGTTTTGAGCTTTAATCAGCGTTTTACCGCGTAAAACAGCATAAAACGACGAAATTTTTATTATTCGTTTTATTAATATTGCGTCTATTTGAACGATTTCATGATCTAAAATGCTTGAAAATGCTTATTTTAGCAAAACAGCACGTTTTGAGCTTAAATTCTGCGTTTTAACGCGTAAAACAGCATAAAAACAACAAATTTTTATTATTCGTTTTTATTAATATTGCTTCTATTTGAACTATTTCAACGATCTAAAATGCTTGAAAATGCTTATTTTGGCAAAACAGCACGTTTTGAGCTTTTACTCTGCGTTTTAACGCGTAAAACAGCATAAAACGACGAATTTTTATTATTCGTTTTTTATTAATATTGCGTCTATTTGAACGATTTCAACGATCTAAAATGCTTGAAAATGCTTATTTTAGCAAAACAGCACGTTTTGAGCTTTAATCTGCGTTTTAACGCGTAAAACAGCATAAAAACGACGAATTTTTTATTATTCGTTTTTATTAATATTGCTTCTATTTGAACGATTTCAACGATCTAAAATGCTTGAAAATGCTTATTTTAACAAAACAGCACGTTTTGAGCTCTAATCTGCGTTTTAACGCGTAAAACAGCATAAAACGACGATTTTTATTATTCGTTTTTATTAATATTGCGTCTATTTGAACGATTTCAACGATCTAAAATGCTTGAAAATGCTTATTTTAGCAAAACAGCACGTTTTGAGCTTTAATCAGCGTTTTAACGCGTAAAACACATAAAACGACGAAATTTTTATTATTCGTTTTTATTTTTATTGCGTCTATTTGAACGATTTCAACGATCTAAAATGCTTGAAAATGCTTATTTTAAACAAAACAGCACGTTTTGAGCTTTAATCTGCGTTTTAACGCGTAAAACAGCATAAAAACGACGAATTTTTATTATTCGTTTTTATTAATATTGCTTCTATTTGAACGATTTCAACGATCTAAAATGCTTGAAAATGCTTATTTTAGCAAAACAACACGTTTTGAGCTTTTAATCTGCGTTTAAACGCGTAAAACAGCATAAAACGACGAAATTTTTATTATTCGTTTTTATTAATATTGCGTCTATTTGAACGATTTCAACGATCTAAAATGCTTGAAAATGCTTATTTTAGCAAAACAGCACGTTTGAGCTTTAATCTGCGTTTTAACGCGTAAAACATCATAAAACGACGAATTTTTATTATTCGTTTTTTTATTAATATTGCTTCTATTTGAACGATTTCAACGATCTAAAATGCTTGAAAATGCTTATTTTAGCAAAACAGGACGTTTGAGCTTTAATCTGCGTTTTAACGCGTAAAACAGCATAAAAACGACGAATTTTTATTATTCGTTTTTTATTAATATTGCTTCTATTTGAACGATTTCAACGATCTAAAATGCTTGAAAATGCTTATTTTAACAAAACAGCACGTTTTGAGCTTTAATCTGCGTTTTAAGCGTAAAACAGCATAAAACGACGAATTTTTATTATCGTTTTAGTAATATTGCTTCTATTTGAACGATTTTCAGCGATCTAAAATGCTTGAAAATGCTTATTATTGCAAACAGCCGTTTTGACTTTAATCTGCGTTTAACGCGTAAACAGCATAAAACGACGAAATTTTATTATTCGTTTTTTTTATTGCGTCGTTTGAACGAAATTTCAACGATCTAAATGCTTATTTTATTTTATAAACAGCGTTTTGAGCTTTAATCTGCGTCTTAACGTAAAACATCATAAAAACGACATTTTTTTTTCTCGTTTTTATTAAAGCTTCTATTTGAACGATTTCAACGATCTAAAATGCTTGAAAATGCTATTTTTAAGAACGTTTTGAGCTTAATCTGCGTTTAAACGCGTAAAACAGCATAAAAACGACGAATTTTATTATTCGTTTTTATTAATATGCTCTATTTGAACGATTTCACGATCTAAAATGCTTGAAAATTTATTTTAGCAAACAGCACGTTTGAGCTTTAATCTGCGTTTAACGCGTAAAACATCATAAAACGACGAATTTTTATTATTCGTTTTTATTAATATGCTCTATTTGAACGATTCAACGATCTAAAATTGCTTTGAAAATGCTTATTTAGCAAAACAGCACGTTTAAGCTTTAATCTGCGTTTTTAAGCGTAAAACAGCATAAAAGGATTTTTTTAACGTTTATTAATAGCACTATTTGAACGATTTCAACGATCTAAAATGTTGAAAATTTGCTATTTTAGCAAAATGCGAAATTTATTTTCATCTACGTTTTAACGCGTAAACAGCATAAAACGACGAAATTTTATTATTCGTTTTTTTATTTATTTTGGAACGATTTCAACGATCTAAAATGCTTGAAAATGCTTATTTTAGCAAAACAGCAGTTTTGAGCTTTAATCTGCGTTTAACGCGTAAACAGCTATAAAAACGACAGAATTTTTTATTATTCGTTTTTTATTAATATTGCGTCTATTTGAACGATTTCAACGATCTAAAATGCTTGAAAATGCTTATTTTAGCAAAACAGCACGTTTTGAGCTTTACTCTGCGTTTTAACGCGTAAAACAGCATAAAAACGACGAATTTTTATTATTCGTTTTTATTAATATTGCGTCTATTTGAACGATTTCAACGATCTAAAAATGCTTGAAAATGCTTATTTTAGCAAAACAGCCGTTTTGAGCTTTAATCTGCGTTTTAACGCGTAAAACAGCATAAAAACGACGAATTTTTATTATTCGTTTTTATTAATATTGCTTCTATTTGAACGATTTCAACGATCTAAAAATGCTTGAAAATGCTTATTTTAACAAAACAGCACGTTTTGAGCTTTAATCTGCGTTTTAACGCGTAAAACAGCATAAAACGACGATTTTTTATTATTCGTTTTTATTAATATTGCGTCTATTTGAACGATTTCAACGATCTAAAATGCTTGAAAATGCTTATTTTTAGCAAAACAGCACGTTTTGAGCTTTAATCAGCGTTTTAACGCGTAAAAAAAGCATAAAAACGACGAAATTTTTTATTATTGTTTTTATTAATATTGCGTTTTATTTGAACGATTTCAACGATCTAAAATGCTTGAAAATGCTTATTTTAGCAAAACAGCACGTTTTGAGCTTTAATCTGCGTTTAAACGCGTAAAACAGCATAAAACGACGATTTTTTATTATTCGTTTTTATTAATATTGCTTCTATTTGAACGATTTCAACGATCTAAAATGCTTGAAAATGCTTATTATAGCAAAACAGCACGTTTTGAGTTTAATCAGCGTTTTAACGTAAAACAGCATAAAAACGACGAAATTTTTTATTATTCGTTTTATTAATATTGTGTCTATTTGAACGATTTCAACGATCTAAAATGCTTGAAAATGCTTATTTTAGCAAAACAGCACGTTTTGACTTTAATCTGCGTTTTAACGCGTAAAACAGCATAAAAACGACGAATTTTTATTATTCGTTTTTATTAATATTGCTTCTATTTGAACGATTTCAACGATCTAAAATGCTTGAAAATGCTTATTTTAGCAAAAACAGCACGTTTTGAGCTTTTAATCTGCTTTTTTAACGCGTAAAAAAACAAAAAAACGACGAATTTTTTTTTTTCTTTTTTTTATTAATTTTTGCCCCTATTTGAACGATTTCAACGTCTAAAATGTTTGGGAAAATGTTTTATTTTAGCAAAACACCCGCTTTAAAGGCCAATCTGCTTTTTAACGCGAAAACAGCATAAAACGACGAATTTTTATTATTCTTTTTTTATTAAAAAGTTTATTTAAAACGATTTAAACGATCTAAAATGCTTGAAAATGCTTATTTTAGAAAAAACACACTTTTTTGAGCTTTATTCTGCGTTTTAACGCGTAAAACAGCATAAAACGACAAAAATTTTTTATTATTCGTTTTTATTAATATTGCGTCTATTTAAAACGATTTCAACGATCTAAAATGCTTGAAAATCCCATGTTTAGCAAAACAGCACTTTTGAGCTTTTAATCTGCTTTTTAAAAAAACCGCGTAAAAACAAAAAAAAAAAAAAAAAAAAAAAATTTTTTTATTATTCTTTTTTTATTAATATTGTTTCCTATTTGAACGATTTCAACGACCCGAAATGTTTAAAAAATCTTTTTAAAATAAAACAGCACTTTTTTGAGTTTCAATCTGCTTTTTAACGCGTAAAAAAACATAAAACGACAAATTTTTTAATTATTCGTTTTTATTAATATTGCTTCTATTTGAAGGGTTTCAACGATCAAAAAATGCTTGAAAATGCTTATTTTAGCAAAACAGCACTTTTTGGGGAATCTGGTTTTAACCCGCAAAAACAAAAAAACGACAAAATTTTTTATTATTCGTTTTTGACGTGAAAACTCTTTAAAACCCGTTTTTTTGGGGTGACTGTTCAGAAACTGTGTCACGAGCGAGGTCGATCGCGGTATACCCCCTCGTTATAACGAGAGAGAGAGGGAAGATCTCCCGCCCATCTCGAGCGCTGCCGGTCTTCCGACCCCCCCCGTTAAAAACCAGAGGGGGACCGATCCCCCCCGTCTCATCTCGGGGCGCGCCAGTCATTCCGTGCCAGTCATGGGTTCGGTGAGTTAAACCGATCTTCCGTCTCCCCTCATTTAAAACGGCATACAAACGAATGGAGTTTTTTCTCGTGCGGTTAAGTTTTCGTTGAATGTTTTATCGGCCGAAAAAAAAGTTTGTAGTGGGGGGCCTATCAGTAAAACAAAAAGTGAAGTGCAAGTGAAGTGTTACAACAATTGCAACAAAAAAAACTTTTTATCACCAAAAAAAGACGTTTTCCCCAAAAAATCTCGATCGTAAACCTACTTTACAAAACAAACCATTTTTTTTAATTTTTGGGTTCTATTTAAACGATTTCAACGATCTAAAATGCTTGAAAATGCTTATTTTAGCAAAACAGCACGTGTTGAGCTTTATTCTGCCCTTTTAACGCGTAAAACAGCATAAAACGACGAAATTTTATTATTGGTTTTTTTTTAATATTGCTTCTATTTGAACGATTTCCCGATCTAAAATGCTTTTAAAATGCTTTTTTTTTAAAAAACAGCACGTTTTGGGGCTTTAATCTGCGTTTTAACGCGTAAAAAAGGGGTTAAAAAAGACGAATTTTTTTTTATTCGTATTTTATTAATATTGCTTCTATTTGAACGATTTCAACGATCTAAAATGCTTGAAAAAAGCTTGTTTTTTGCAAAACAGCACGTTTTGGGGCTTTTTAAACTGCGTTTTTAAAGCGTAAAAAAACATAAAAAGGGCAATTTTTATTTTTCGTTTTTATTAATATTGCTTCTATTTGAACGATTTCAACGATCTAAAAAGCTTGAAAATGCTTATTTTAAACAAAACAGCACGTTTTGAGCTTTAATCTGCGTTTTTAAAGCTTAAAAAAAACATAAAAACGACGAATTTTTTTTTATTCGTTTTTTTTAATATTGCTTTTTTTTGAACGATTTCAACGATCTAAAAAAAGCTTGAAAATCTTTATTTTAGCAAAAAAAGCAGATTTGAGCTTTAATCTGCGTTTTTAAAGCGTAAAACAGCAAAAAAGACGAATTTTATTATTCGTTTTTTTTTAATATTCGTCTATTTGAACGGGTTTCCAACGATCTAAAATGCTTGAAAATCTTTTTTTTTAGCAAAACAGCACGTTTTGAGCTTTTTAAACTGCGTTTAACGCGTAAAACAACATAAAAAAGGCCGGGAAATTTTTTTTATTCGATTTTTTTTAATATTGCTTTTTTTAAACGATTTTTAAAGATCTAAAAAAGCTTGAAAAAAACTTATTTTAGCAAAAAAGCACGTTTTTAGCTTTAAACTCGTTTTTCCCCCGTAAAACAGCAAAAAAAGACGAAATTTTTTTTATTTTTGTTTTTTTTTTTTTATTTTCGTCTATTTGAACGATTTCAACGATCTAAAATGCTTGAAAATGCTTATTTTAGCAAAAAAAAGCACGTTTTTAGTTTTTAAACTGCGTTTTAACGCGTAAAAAAGCATAAAAAAAGACGAAATTTTTTTAATTCGTTTTTTTTTTAATATTGCGTCTATTTGAACATTTCAAAAAGATCTAAAATGCTTGAAAATGCTCATTTTAGCAAAACAGCACGTTTTTAGCTTTAATCTGCGTTTTAACCCCGTAAAACAGCATAAAAAAGACGAATTTTTATTATTCGTTTTTTTTTAAAATTGCTTCTATTTAAACGATTTCCCCGATCAAAAAGGGGAAAAGCAAATTTTGGGAAAACAGCACGTTTTTAGCTTTTTAAACTGCGTTTTTTAAAGCGTAAAAAAACAAAAAAAACGACAAAAAAATTTATTATTCGTTTTTATTAATATTGATTCTATTTGAACGATTTCCCCCGATCAAAATGCTTAAAAATGCTTATTTTAGCAAAAAAAGCACGTTTTTTGGGAACTGGTTTAACGCGAAAACAGCATAAAAAAAGACGAATTTTTATTTGGTTTTTTAAAATATTGCGTCTATTTGAACGGGTTTCCCCGATTTAAAATGCTTGAAAATGCTTATTTTAGCAAAACAGCACGTTTTGAAGGAGCTTTTAATCTTGCGTTAAACGCGTAAAAACGAAAACGACATTTTATTATGTTATTATTTGTAATATTGACATTTAACGATTCAAATTAAAATTCTTGAAAAACCAGCTTACTTTTGAAATAACTTGGTTTAATAGCGTTTTAACGCTAAAAAGCATTTTATATTGGTTTTATAATATTGCGTCTATTTGACGATTTCAACGTAAATGCTAAATGCTTATTTTACAAAACAGCACGTTTTGAGCTTTAATCAGCGTTTTTAACGCTAAAACAGCATAAAACGACGAAATTTTTATTATTCGTTTTTATTAATATTGCGTCTATTTGAACGATTTCAACGATCTAAATGCTTGAAAATGCTTATTTTAGCAAAAAGCGTTTTGAGCTTAAATCTGCGTTTTAACGCGTAAACAGCATAACAACAAAACATTTTTTATTATTCGTTTTTTTATATTGTTCTATTTGAACGATTTCAACGATCTAAAATGCTTGAAAATGTTATTTTGGCAAAACAGCACGTTTTGAGCTTTAATCTGCGTTTTAACGCGTAAACAGCATAAAAACGACGAAATTTTTATATTCGTTTTTATTAATATTGCGTCTATTTGAACGATTTCAACGATCTAAAATGCTTGAAAATGCTTATTTAAACAAAACAGCACGTTTTGAGCTTTAATCTGCGTTTTAACGCGTAAAACAGCATAAAACGACGAATTTTTATTATTCGTTTTTATTAATATTGCGTTCTATTTGAACGATTTCAACGATTTAAAATGCTTGAAAATGCTATTTATCAAAACAGCACGTTTTGAGCTTTAATCGCGTTTTAACGCGTAAAACAGAAAAACGACGAAATTTTTATTATTCGTTTTATTAATATTGCGTCAATTTGAACGATTTCAACGATCTAAATGCTTGAAAATGCTTATTTTAAGCAAAACAGCACGTTTTGAGTTTTAATCTGCGTTTAACGCGTAAAACAGCATAAAAACGAACAAATTTTTATTATTCGTTTTTATTTATTTGCTCTATTTGAACGATTTCAACGATCTAAAATGCTTGAAAATGCTTATTTTAGCAAAACAGCACGTTTTGAGCTTTAATCTGCGTTTTAACGCGTAAAACAAGCATAAAAACGACGAATTTTTTATTATTCGTTTTTATTAATATTCTCTATTTGAACGATTTCAACGATCTAAAATGCTTGAAAAATGCTTATTTTAGCAAAACAGCACGTTTTGAGCTTAATCTGCGTTTAAACGCGTAAAACAGCATAAAAACAATGACATTATTTATTATTCGTTTTTATTAATATTGCTTCTATTTGAACGATTTCAAAATCTAAAATGCTTGAAAATGCTTATTTTGGCAAAACAGCACGTTTTGAGTTTTTAATCTGCGTTTTAACGCGTAAAACTATAAAAACGACGAAATTTTATTATTCGTTTTTATTAATAGCGTCTATTTGAACGATTTCAACGATCTAAAATGCTTGAAAATGCTATTTTAACAAATCAGCACTGTTTTGGCTTTTAATCTGCGTTTTAACGCTAAACAGCATAAAACGACGAATTTTATTATTTTGGTTTTAATTGCGTCTATTTGAACGATATTCAACGATTAAAATGCTTGAAAATGCTTATTTTCAAAACAGCACGTTTGAGCTTTAATCTGCGTTTTAACGCGTAAAACAGCATAAAACGACGAATTTTATTATTCGTTTTTATTAATATTGCTCTATTTGAACGATTTCAACGATCTAAATGCTTGAAAATGCTTATTTTAGCAAAACAGCACGTTTTGAGCTAAAAATCTGCGTTTTAACGCGTAAAACAGCAAAAAAAAAACATTTTTTTTATTCGTTTTTTTTTTAATATTGTTTATTTGAACGATTTCAACCATCTAAAAATGCTTGAAAATGCATTTTGGCAAAAAAAAGCAAAGTTTTGGTTTAATCTGCGTTTTAATGCATAAAACGCGAAATTTTTTTTATTTGTTTTTTTAAAGCGTCATTGAACGATTTCAACGATCTAAAATGCTTGAAAATGCTTATTTGCAAAAACCGAGTTTTGAGCTTTTAACGCGTTTTAACCGGAAAAAAAGTAAAAACGCGAATTTTTTTTTATTGGTTTTTTAAAATTGCGTCTATTTGAACTTTTAACGATTTAAAATCTTTTAAAAGTTAGAAAAACAGCACGGAGTTTAATCAGCGTTTTAACGCGTAAAAAAAGCATAAAACGACGAAATTTTTTTTTATTCGTTTTTTTTAATATTGCGTCTATTTGAACGATTTTCAAGATCTAATATGCTTGAAAATGCTTATTTTAGCAAAAAAGAGTTTTGGTTAAATTGCGAACGGTAAAACGCATAAAACAAAAATTTTTATTATTCGTTTTTATTTATTGCTTCTATTTGAACGATTTAACGACTAAAAGCTTTGAAAATGCTTATTTTTCAAAACAGCAGTTTTGAGCTTTAATCTGCGAACGCGTAAAACAGCAAAAAAAAACTTTTTTTTGTTTTTATTAATATTGGTCATTTGAACGATTTCAACGACAAAAAGCTTGAAAATGCTTATTTTGCAAAAAAAGCCGTTTTGGTTTAATCTGCGTTTTAACGCGTAAAAAGATAAAACGAATATTTTTATTCGTTTTATTAATATTGCTTCATTTGAACGATTTCAAGATCAAAATGTTGAAAATGCTTATTATAAAACAGCACGTTTTGAGTTTTAATCTGCTTTTTCGCAAACAGAATAAAAAAAGACGAAATTTTTTTTATTCGTTTTTTTAAAAGGTCTATTTGAACGATTTTAACGATCTAGAATGCTTGAAAATGCTTATTTTGAAAACAGCACGTTTTGAGCTTTATTCTGCGTTTTAACGCGTAAAACAGCATAAAAAAGACGAAATTTTTATTATTCGTTTTTATTTTTATTGCGCTATTTGAACGATTTCAACGATCAAAAATGCTTGAAAATGCTTATTTTAGCAAAAAAGACTTTTGAGTTTTTAAACTGCGTTTTAACGCGTAAAACAGCATAAAAAAAGACGAATTTTTATTATTCGTTTTTTTAAAATTGTTTTTATTTGAACGATTTTAACGATCAAAATGCTTGAAAATTTATTTTAGCAAAACAGCACGTTTTGAGTTTTTAACTGCTTTAAACCCTAAAACAGCTAAAAAAAGACAAAATTATTCGTTTTTTTTAATATTGCGTCTATTTGAGCGTTTCAACGATCTAAAATGCGAAATGCTTATTTTAGCAAAACAGCACGTTTTATTTAATCTGCGTTTTTAAACCCTAAAAAATCATAAAAACGACGAATTTTATTATTCTTTTTATTTAGTTTCATTTGAACATTTAACGATCTAAAAATGCTTGAAAATGCT